>NC_089580.1:69244591-69395717 GCF_019320115.1 Miscanthus floridulus
AATAGGTGGTGTGACCTCTTTGAATCTGAGTATTTGAAGGCTCGCAGGGTGTTCACAAGTGGCTACTCCTATGAGATGTGGATGGATACAGCCGAGGAGTTCTATTTGGATCACAAGCTTGGACCCTTTGTGATTAAGAATGTTTGAAAAATTTGTCGTGAAGTGCCGAAGTGGAAAACATACAACGAAGAGCTGAAGAACGCTCGTAAAAGGATGTCATATCACCTCGAAGAAGATGTGGAAAATGTTGACAGTGAAGATGAGATGCCAAAGCGACCAATGGGACAAAAGGCAGCTAAAAAGTCCGCTCTTGCTGCAAAAGGCAAGTCAAAGGCAATGGGTGATGATGGAAAATCAGAGGAATCCGCAAATCATGTGAAAAAGCTTGATAAATTGAGCAAGATCCAAGAAGAAGTTAATGCAAACCGCATGAAGGTGCTAGAGATACAGCAAAAGTTGTCTTCCGATAAGATTGAGACCACAAGGCTTACCCATTTAACAGCACAGGAGAACAGAGAGTCCAAGAAACTTGAGATGGAGGGGAGGAGGCTTGAGATGGAATCAAAGAAGCTTAAGATGGAGGGGAAGAAGCTTGAGAAAGAATCAAAGATGATGGATGCATATAACAACCTCATCTCACAAGATACAAGTTCAATGACAGATGACGAAAAGTCTGAGCGACTTGCTGCTATGAAGTGTTTAAGAAAGATGCTTTTTCCTAAAATTATCTAATGATTATTCTGAAGTTTCCCAGGTGCAGTGTATGCTTCCTGATTTTACATGTTATCTTGCTTCTTGATTTTACATGTTATCTAATAATTATTCTGAAATTATCTTACTATATGCTTCCTGATCAGCAGCATGTCATCTCATATGTCTGTTGTTGAATTCTCAGTTAGCTTTCTCAGCTGAAAACTACTATCAGTTATCATGATCGGGCCTTTTTTAGAAAACTGAATGCTGCTAGCTCATTCTATTGAGTATTGACAAAACCGATGAGTTCTTGAAGAGGTTAACTGATGATTCCTACATTACTCCTAGAAGATAGTACATGTATGCGTATCTTCCTTTCTGAAAATTGGATGCTATCGAGTGCTTTCAGTTCTGAAAACTACATTATGTTCTGAAACTAGCTTAACGTTTTTCAGCTCAGCTCTACGTTTTTGCTGCTACTAGCTTAAAGAAATGTTAGCTTTGTTGTGCTTTGGCTGCTCGATGGAAATTGATGCTTGCTGACTCGGTGAAGAAATGAAATGCTTGGTCAGAGTAGGTGATTGAATCAATTCTGTGATCTCATCAAGTTACTGAAACTCTGAATAGCAAGTTAGGACTGCCTTTGTCCTTTCATGAAGCTGCTACATGAAATTATTATATATGCTTTCTGATTTTTTTTTTGTTGTGAATGAACCTCATAGTTGACCAACGCTTCTACCTGAAAATCTGAGTATGCTGCTGTTGTTACTAATTTTTACCAAGCTCTATTAGTGTTGTGAGCTACTTTTGTGAAATTGGACAAGGACTGAGATCATATCTGTTGCATGCTATCATTTTTTTTCTTTTAAATTAGCTGAGTTGGCATATGATTTTGTTTCCTCTCATGATGTATGGAGCTAAGTTGATTTCTGGAGCTGTCATGTTGATTTCTGAAACTAGTGTGCAGGCTCACATAGTGTTCCATTTAAAAAAATATATATGACTTATATTAATTTATATTGATGGTTTTAAAATAAATATTGTATTCGTGTTCATCTAATTTATTTTTGATCCATTTCTATCAAATAGCAACATAATGGTATACAAAATAGTGTTCATGGTTGATCTAGCTACATGCAACAGACTCTTCATTGTACGACCTATCTTTTTAGCTGTCTGTTTGCTAGATTTAAGGATGTTGCAGACGACCCCGTCTGTGGTTTGTACATGCCCTAAGACCGGTAGTGAAGATGTGGCAAACTGGCAACTGACATTGAAGGCGAAATGCAGGGACCGGACTTTTAGAGGTCGAACTCTTTCTTACGAGTTGTATGTCCGTGTCGTCTGAGGATGCCGACGCCGGCTGACGCGAAGTTGGCATCGACGAGCACCTTGTCCCAGAGAGGTTGGGACTGAGGTTAAGGTGGCGCGGGCTCGGAGACGAGGTGTCCTCTGCGACCAGGGCTGCTACCATGACTAGGCGACTAGAATTACTCCTGATTCTCTTCTCCGTTATACGACTAGCTGACACTTTTACAACAGGAATGAGTAAAGAGATGCTAGTCTAAGCCAAGCCACATTCGTAACTCCGCCGTCACCATGCGGTTTACATCAAACAGATTTGCGAACTGGCCTTCTTATTCTTGCTTCCATTTCTTTTCATTTTGCAATAAAATACATATTCCTTTGTTTGTCCTACAAAAATGTATCGGATATTGATGCATATTTTTAGGGTCTTAAACATAGCTTCCATAGCACCTTAACAGATGAAACACGAGCCAAAGGCAACAGGTGCTTTAGCTTTCTGCAACTGTCGAGATATAAACATAGTGATTCCCAGGGCTCCATGGCGCCGTTGTCACTCACAACTCACAAGATAGCCGTATCTACTGCCTGCTCCAGTCCAATATGCCAAGCCTACTCCAGGAAGCCAGACGGCTGATCCGGTGATCCCAGGGGCTCGGGGCAAAACCTAGAGAAGATCTATTTGCTTCTGCACAATTTCCCTGACGAATCTCATCTTGTTGGCCATTCTTCCTGCCCGTGCATCCAGGAAGGAACAGGCACGCTAGTTCATCCAAGAAGGAACAGGTATGCACTGAAGAGAGTGTAATGTTTTTCTGATGCTTGCAAGCTCCAATTTTGAAGACATGAACTGTCGTGCGGATGAGGTTTCATCTGCTTGGCCAACATCACTAACAAAACGGCAGCAAGTGGTGCATCTTTCAAACAAGTATTGGTTGATGAACTATGAATTCTCGGGGAAGACGGTCTGGATGAACTTCAAGAAACGCTCTTTGTAGAACTGGGGGTCCACAGCAGAGATTGAGACCGAATCATACTGCATGGATTTGACAGCATGCTCGATTTTCTTTGTCATGTTGTACTCTTGCAATATGTCAATGATGCCCAGGTAGAGGACGACATCATACACCTCACCGAATGGTTTGCTTTCATCTTCCTTAGGGATTTGCTCTGCCCTTGCAGGCATGTTAACTCCTAGCTGGATCTGAAGCCTAACAAACATAAGAAAGGCATTAAAAAAAGAAGCTGCTGTAATTCTCCCCCTTTGAAACTACAAGCACTGTGCCAGTGCAACACAATTTCCACAAGTTACTCAGAGTATTTGAACTACAAACAATTACCTGGCTGTACCAGGCAGCAGAAGGTCTACTTCGCCAAATCCAGCAGCTGATGCACGCAAACGGCTGCCTCTTATGTGAGGACCAACAACAACACTGTTCTCACCACTGCTTTGAACCAAGACTAATCCTTCTGGATAGCTAAGGGCATCATCTTCTTGAGCATCTGTGCCAACCATTTTTGACCAAACATTAGCGCACCAAAAAAGGGGCAGACCCAGTGCTGGAGCCTCCCACATGAGTGGGGTCTGGGGAAGGAAAAAAACGAGGCAAGCCTTCCCCTCGCAAAATCTGCGGAGAGGCTGCTTTGAACCGGCACCTGGTGACTCAGTGAGACAGCTCTCACTACTGCACCAGGCCTGCCCTTCAAAACATTAGCGCACCAGTCTTAAAAAAAATTAACATGGAAACGCACAAGTTAAAGCAATAAAAAGAGGCATTGCAGATCAATAGCAACTATCAGACATATTTGTACATCACACAAGACAACTTAAGGCTGCCTAGCTCAAACATGATTTGGAAATTAAGAAAGTTTAGGACTACGCAGCATGCTAAGGATTTCCAGGTAATTTTGGATGTTGGGATGCATAATTCGAGCTCCTTTTGAACAAAAATGAATTTAAAATGATCATTAGCTTGGCAACTACAGCTTACAGGCTCCAGCTGGACACAAAGAGTAGATATACTTCACTATTGAAACGAATCAATGAGTATTTTCCTTACACTCAGGGAGCAACATTTTATGGAAGGTGTTAGGCGTGTCCTTACTCCTCACCTTCTTCTGAAACAACAGTCAACCTATCTGCTGCCATGCTCCGGTGATAGGATGCACGTGTCCGCAAGTGCTGTGGAGCTCTATAATGAACACCAAGCAGTAGGCTGTAATCCATTATCCGCTGTGTTCTCAAAAAATCACTGTCTGTTTCAATCTGCCTGAAGAATAATCAACAGTATTTGAGATAAGTGTAATGTGATCACATAACAGAACACATAAGAAGCATGATTTCTAGAGAAAATGTGCTCACTTAAGTAGAGCCTCACGCCAGGAAGGTTCAAGATAAAAGGAATAGTTAAGATCCAAATCCTTCAGAGTTGTGTTCTCGTCAATTTCAACTTTGTCAGTAGAGCGGCCTAAAGATGAGCCTTTCAAATCAAACCTCCGGTGAATTCT
Organism: Miscanthus floridulus; assembly: GCF_019320115.1. Lineage (NCBI taxonomy): Eukaryota > Viridiplantae > Streptophyta > Magnoliopsida > Poales > Poaceae > Miscanthus > Miscanthus floridulus. Next base: position 69,249,098 of record NC_089580.1, read on the forward strand.
CAATTCAGTGCAAAACATGTTTCCCATTACAACAAACCGGAACTGCAATTTGCAGATATTAAGGATCATTACACTAAAAAGGAAGGGAAAAAACTAAACTAAAGAAACCTTAGATGAAATCGGTGCTGATGTCAATCATTACCTTTTGACCACTAAAAGGTTTCACCCTGTGGAGGCCAAAAAACTTAGTTATGAGAGTGTTCTCATAGGTATGGACATGATCATAATAGTTTGGAAGCATTCGTAAAAGAACCTACAGGATAGTATAGAGTCATGAAAAGTTCAATTTCGCTTCCTAGGCAAATGGCCGTACTATACATGCACAAACTATCCAACAATCATGACAGCTAAGAAATACAATCTCTGTAGTCTAAATAGATAATGGACCTGCACTTCAGATTTTCGGAGAGTCTTAATCATGAACCTATCATCTTGTGACAAGAAAAAGACACTTCCACTCTTTCCAGGGGAAGATAGTTCCCTAAGAGCAGAATTTCCGCATATGGAGATCATATAGTCTGCAGCATCAATCTTGAACATCTCTCTCAAATTCCTACAAAAGTGGATCAATATTGTGTTTTAAAGTATGAGTCTGGAACAGAGAGAATATTATAATTTAAGTCAGGAGAAACAACAAAAAGAATATGTCAACAAGAGGCCACAATGAACAAAATTGTGTTAAGTGTGTAGAATCTAAAGGTCACTTGATTTGCAGTGGATAAGGACATCACATCTTTTTTAGATGCACATATTGGCATAAATGTCAGAGATGCGGACCTGAAAACCATGGGACAGTAGTCTTTCCATTTAAAATCTTCCGCTGAATGTGAAGGAGTAAGCCGAGATCCTTCTTTTGGGAAGTTCATCCAGAAACTTGCTCTTGGTCCAAAATCTGAAGGATGAACTTCACGTTTTCGAATTGGTGTAATCTTTCCAACTGTGTACCTAAGTACAACAAAACGTTGCCGATTTCAAATATAATTAAAAAACAATCTGTAAACATCATACTCTGGATTTAATTAAACAACATGTATGTTGCAGGAGCTAGCAGTTCCTAACACGAAAAGCGCAGGTTGCAAGCTGGAGGCAGTAATCACTACTTGCAGTAGTTCATACTTCTCAATGTACCATGCAAATGGCACTACAAACTTTGAATGGGGCGAGTTCCAAACCATATCTGTAATGTGTTTGAATGAGATATACAATCTTTTGCATTTTTTTTTTCAAAAAGCAACCACTACTTGCTGGTGCTAGTACATCACTCAGACCTTACATCATTGCTCTCTAGAAGCAAAAGAATGAATGATACCAACCAATTTTTTTAAAACACATCATTAGTTGCACAAGCCTGATGACAAGGGACCTGTTATTATATGGCATGATATTACTACATGGTTGCAAGAGAGGATTATTCTATAAACAAGAACATTCAGTAGGGAGTAGCTAGGCCAGTAATAGCTGAACAAACAATGAACAGTAAAAAAAAGAATGCAAACTGAAACCATGATCTCAGGAGGTGCTACCTGATTCCAATCTGCAGGCTGAGCATTAAATCATAGCTTCTGTGTCCCTTAATTATTGTCTCTCCAGGCTTTTTTGTGTCCCTCACTATTTTCTTCTGGCGGCGTTTTGTCTTCTTTGAGGAGTCTGAAAAACTCCTGTCAAGAACCACCTCACTGATTAGAACACCTTGCATGTATTCTCTTTCCAGTATGGGCAAACGTGAATCACTCAAGTTTTCCAAGCTTTCTAGGCCAGAACTTTCACTCGATTCATGGCCAATAAACTTTTCAATAGCCACCTCAAGACTCCACCGTCTTTCCAAAGACACGTTCTTCAAAGGAGGCTGCTCAGTTGAATTCCTTTTGTACACAACATCTGAAGATTGCCTAGTCATACCAACCTTCATGTTCCCCATGTCAACCGAGGAAGAGTGAAGTATGCGTGAACCATGATTCTGCTTTCTAATGTCAGGCAATACACCACGGCTTCTTAGATTATTGATATACAGCTCATCGTTAACAGGAACTCTGCAACCGTTCGGATAGAATTTACCTTTCCCATCCTTCAGTCCCCTTGTCCATGTTCCAATATAATACCCGCATTCATTCCATGTATAGATTCCATACCCATGCATCATGCCATCCATCCAGTTACCCTCATATGAGTCCCCATTTTTCCATGTAAGAGTTCCTTTCCCTGACATCTTGCCACTTTTCATGTTGCCAACGTAAGTGTCCCCATTCGCCCATGTGTACTTCCCATGACCTACTATTTCTCCCTGAATCCACGAACCTTCAAACATGTCTCCATTTGGATATGTCTGATGTCCAAGCCCATGCTTGCGATTCAACTTCCACCGTCCCTTGTAGATGATTTTATCTGGCCCCGTATAGGTGCCTTCACCGAATACGTAGCCACCAGAATACTCACCCTCATAGGTAGCTCCAGATGGCCATCGCGTCTTTCCTTGCCCATGCCTCATCCCTCTCCTCCACTCACCCTCATAGGTGCAACCATCTGACCAGCGATACTGGCCTGAACCCTCTGGTGTGTTCCCCAACAATGTGCCGGAATAAATATCTCCATTAGCAAACCTGATCTCCCCAACTCTGAAACCAGGATTTGTTCCAGCAGCAGTTGAATCTTGGCCATTTCCCAAACTGGCCAACACCTCCTTGTCTATGTTGCAACTAGTGTCTCGGAATAAGTCAACCCTTGCAGAATGGGAGACCGCTTCTAGCTCATTTCGAAGAGCCACAGGGGCTGTCATGCATAACCCCTTGGAGGACTGATCCACAAAAATGCAAAAGCTAATATCCAAAGCACTGCCTGAGAAAGGTTAGATGAGATATGTAAGCCATACTATTTATAAGATGCACTGGAATTAACCAAGTTATAAACATTCCAATTTTAGGAACTTTTTTCAACAAATTATTACAAGGTTAAAGAAGGACGCAGAGAGGCTACAATGAACAATCTGTCCTACTGAGAGAACAATAGGAGACACCCTGGCGTTAATCTGGAATACTTGATCCTAAATATATATGTTTGAAGGAATTTCGCTCAATCATGCTGAATTTACTATGGTTCTTTCTTATTTACCTTATTTCATGCATAAGCTGAAAGGCCCTAATGAATGTTTGATCAATCCTGGTTAATCTGGAAGAATCCTGGTTTACCTTAAGGTGTTTCCTATTGTTCTTTCCGTAGCGCAGATTGGTTACTGTAGCATCCCTGTGCTTTTCTTTAATCTTATAATGATTTGTGGAGAACAATTTCTAAACATTTTAATCAAGGATAAATTGCAATTAGGAATTTATAGGTACATATCGATTCATATATGAACAGAAAAATAGGCTCAAAACTACCTCTAACCCATGCTCTACACAGCTCAGCCTAACCATGAGCTACACATACTAAAAGCAAGTATACTAGAGACAACACCGACATGGTTCAGAGTCTGAGAATCATGAATATAGTCCTTTTTTTTTTCTTTTCTTCTTACCTTTTCTTAAGAAAAGCAAAACAACTGATCATGTCTAATTCAGTGAGCGGAGGTACATACATGATCATTGTAGTTTTGCATGGTTCTAATCGTCAACTGTGAGTTTGATTTTCAAAAGAGTTACAGGAGAGTAAGGAACGGGGGCAGGCATACCTCACGACTTTGGAAGGGGAGCTCGCTGGAGGGGATGGAGAGGCCTCGTCGCCGGCACTACCTCGCAGACCTGCAGAGAGAGGAAGAAGAGGTGAGCACGGAGAGGATCCGTGCGGCTAGCGGAGGGACAACTCTAGTCTCCATGTGAAAAAAAAAGGGACAGTGGAGGCAGGGGTGCGCTGCCAGAGCAAGGGGAGGGGAGGAGCGGATGCTGTACTGCTGTGGACGGCGCAGACCTCGCCGCCGGATCCACGAATCGCGGCACACCGATAGGGATCCAGCCGTGGGAGGAGGCGCTGCGCGTAGACTCACCCGGAACGGAGGATCGGAGGTAGATTGCCGGGGAGGAACGGGTTGGCCGGAGGAGGCGGTGAGGCTCCCGGCGTCTGGAGGCGGCGTAGTGCAGCCTGGGAATGAGGAAACGGGAGGCGTGCCCGTGTGTTGATCGGCGGACGGAGCCACGGAGGCGTCTGGCCCACTGAGGCTGAGCTGCTGCGGCAGACTCTCTGCAAGTCCGCGAGTGGATGCTGCGGGCTCTGGCCTCTGGGCGAGAGCAGGGCAGGTAGTAGACATAGACGAGGACGCCGGTGGTGGTGAGCGATTGGATTTGGCCCCTTGGCTTTGGACCCGCTCGCCGATCGTGGTCGTGGGGGAAAAAAGGGGCGAAAAGCTAGACGACTGAGAGATTGAAAGGGAAACAACACACTATTATAAGTAATGGACGACGTTTGCACTATTTTTATTGATGTCTCTACTTACTCACTAATCTTTCCATCTTTTGGCTGCGGTGCCTATATTAGCCCAAATTGAGTAAGTAGGTGTGACATGTCAATTTGGCCGTGATTGGGTACGAGGCCAAAGGCAAAATTTCATGAACTTGAACTGCTAAAATAATACTTCCTTCGTCATGACACGTTCCATCAGAGGTAAAGTCATGCTAAATATATTGTCAATTGTTAAGAGAATTAATATCATCTTATAGCTACTCTAAACACGTACCTATTGATTTAAGTTTTATGCCATAAATTTGCATATTATTTAACTAACAGTTGATTGAAGTGTAAAAAAAATTCAATAGTCAAATATGTTTATCGTTTCTTGACGGAGGAAGTATAAGATACTCTGTGGTTGAGTGATTAAGTTTATTTGGCTTGATTTTGAAGACAAATGCCATTTTCTTTGCCATTAGCTCGGATGGTCCAGCATAGAATGTATACAGTCGGTTCGCTTATTGGTTTCAGCCAAGGCTTATTAGGTAATTAATAGTGTTTTCCTTCTACAACAAACCAGCACCGGCCGGACTTATCAGTCCAGCAACCAACCAGCAAACACAATCTTTGAATAGACTGCTGTTGGCACCGCCACGGCGGCTTCATTGGAGGGAGGCAGTGACGTTTTGAGAGAGGGAGGGACGTCCGGTGTCATTGGCTTGATTAAGATACATCTCTCTCTCCATCTCGTCGTCCGGTGCAGCAGTAGCACGCATCTAGTGATGGTATGAGCAGAGTGGTGCCTTGCAATTCTTTTGTTTCGTTTTCTGTTACCTAGGCGATCGAAGGCTAGATACTTTGTTAATTGTATACGAGGCAAGGCGGGGTAGCAAATCTATTATCCATTTGTTGGATGCTTTCCTAGGGCAATTGTGTTGGGTCAGCACGCCACGTGAAGTCAACGCCTGTATGAGCCCACATGCTAGTGCCGTGGAGTTAGCTCTGCTCCCCCAGTTCAGAAATGGTAATTGTATTTAACCAGAGAAAAAAAAATCTAACTTTATAAATTTTGACCAACAATTAGTCAAATTGTATGAAAGTTTGGAACATAAAACTTGCATCAATAAATTTATGCTAAAAGTGTCTATAAGATGATATTGATTTTTAAGCCATCGACTTTATATTGTAAGAAAATTAATTATCAAAATCTATTTTGTATGACTTTTTCTCTAGTCTAATACTATTACCATTTTTTAAACAGGGAGAGTAAACATTAGAAATAAAATTAGTATTAGTGGATCAAACAGACCTGCTAATTATTAGTTGAACACCAACAATACTATATGAAATATTCCAGGATGACATTTTTAGGTAGAGGGAATACATAACAATTAATTGTGTTCAGCGGCTTACAAAACAATAATATGATAATGATACAATGCTTCATATGAATTATTTTGACATGCCTATTCAATGTTATTATAGGGACGTGATAGTCTTATTTATAGTATTATACTCCCTCCGGCCTAAGATAAACTAGATTTTCAATTGTATTAAGATCTAGATTTGACCAAGTTTGTATAAGATATAGTATTAACATCTACCATATCAAAGAGGTAAATTATGATAATACATTTTATAATATATCTATTGAAGCTTATTTGATGTTACAATAATTATTTTTTCTATAAATTTAATCAAACTTAGACTGATTTGGCTTAGGACTACTAAACATTTCTTATACTCCCTTTGTTCCAAATTTTAAATCATTTTAGCTTTTTTAAGTAAATAGCTTTTGTTATGTATTTAAATATATATATTTAGATATATAACAAAAACTATATAATTAAAAAAGCTAAAATAACTTGTAATACGGAGTAGCTTAGAACGGAGGAAGTATGATACAATACAGTATGATTAGCCAAATGTTGTACTCCCTACGGCCCTACCCACATGCCGTTTGCAAGCGAAGGTTTAACACCCTGTTCATTTGGCTTATAAATCGTATTTTTTCAGCCAACGAACATTATTTTTCTCTCACAACAAATTAGCCAACAGTGCTTTCAGCCATGACTTATCAGCCAAGCGAACAGGGCATAGATCAATCGATGGACCAGGTCTCAGGCGTAGTTCATTAATTAAGTACCACCGAGGAGACATATGATTAAGGCTCAATCATCGCTGGATAGATAGAACAACAAAATATATATTTGTTTTTTATGCTCAACTCTTCGAGTACAAGTTGTAGTATCTGAACTCACGCACTAACTCATACCACCACATACATAAACTCACACACATCCTAGTACGCAAAACTAGACCTACACCTATACGAAGATGCTTCACGTGGCTGAGAGATATCCGAAGTCAACTAGGTTTCGCACGTGATGGGTACATCGCTCTGACTATTGTGGCGTATCCACATGTGACACTGCAAATACCTAAGACCTGCGAATTTATTATTGAGAAAAAACCCAAGTGAGGCGTGCGAGTTTCGATCCTGGGGATTGAACTCACACCCAGCCGCTGGCACACCTGGCCAGAGATAGACTATAAAACTACTATACTATAATTTCGGAACTCAGAAGTCTACCGCTCTTATCCGCCAGCTAAACCAAACCAAGCAAACTTATCGCATAGTGCTTCCTCTATTTTTGAATAAATCAATCTAAAAAGTTATCTTATATAAAAAATTTTGAGGTCTGATTGAATTTATAGAAAAAAACGCTGAGATTTGCGATAACATTAGATACACCATAAACTATATTTTCATAATATGCTTATTTGGTATCCCAAATATTTATATATATATTTTTAAATTTAGTTAAACATAAAAAGTTTAACCTATGACAACTCTAGTATAATTGATTTATTCAGGGCCGCAGGTTATATATACACCAAACGAAGCAAACTTATCACAGAGTGCTTCCTCTATTTTTGAATAAATCAATCTAAAAAGTTATCTTACATCAAAATTTTTGAGGTCGGTTGAATTTATAGAAAAAACGCTGAGATTTGCGATAACATCGGATACACCATAAACTATATTTTTATAATATGCTTATTTGGTATCCTAAATATTTATATTTTTTTATAAATTTAGTTAAACATAAAAAGTTTAAATTATGACAACTCTAGTATAATTGATTTATTCAGGGCCGCAGGTGAAAGCAAGCAACAGAGTGACAAAGGTCGCTTTCGGGTGTGCTACCGTGCCGGCAACACATCTGATGTCCAATGCATGGGATGGAATTACGCGCAATGTGTATTTGGAAGCACCTCAGCTGCCTCCTAATAACATTGTCCATCTATTTCCTTCGTGTTTCTTATGCGTGCTGTGACACTGGAAGCTAGATGTAGGGTGTAGGCACTGGCACGCATGATGTGGATCGTCTCTACTTGTCTCGTAAATCACCGCTCACCACCCTACGCGTAACACGTGACATAGACATATGTGGATGGTGTTGGATTTAATTGGGCTTAGCTTATCATATGTTCAACTAAATCAAAATAAAATTTAAAGCCTAGAATAAATACTATGTGTCCCATATAGGGACTGACTAGAGATTGAATCAACTTAAATATGTATCTATTGTGAAATTGAGAGAGGTGAAAGGTATCCTACACGAGTCAAGGCCGACCCAAGCAACAACTCTCTGGTGCCTTCGGCACTGGTCCTGCTTCAAGGTACATTCTCGTTTGTTTCTTTTTCATATAAATATAATCAGTATGCTTGTTAGCATTGTTAGCGGGTTAGTCATATAAAAAAGAATAAGATCACACCTACACATGATTGGCACGATTACCTTACCGTTTTTCTATATTACTGAATTGAGTTTCCACATGCCCTCTATGGCTCTTTATACACAACCTTACGAGTTTCAGCATGGATCGGAGTATTTAATTTTTAGTTTCTTCATCATTTGCATCCCCCAACCATTTTTTGGCCTTTGGCTTTTTGAGAAACGGCATGGTTAGCGCTCAGACGTTCGGACAGACATGCGCGTCCGGTCGCCCGCGCAGCCTGCCCCTGTCCGCTAATTCCCCCGCCCTGCATGCACACTCCGCCCCCGTCGTTGCGCGCACACGTCCAGACGACTCGCCTATGACACGCAACCCACCCCGTCCGCCTCGATTAGACCCACCCCCATCTGTCTGGCTGTTCACCCGGCCCCACACGCACACCCCTCCCCGTCGGCCCCTAGCGCTATCGCGTGCCACGTCCGTCGGCTCCCCGGCTCGCCACGCCTCATTCCCCAGCGCTTGTGCCATGCCGCCATCACTCCCCGCGCCCCCTGATTCTTCGAGCAACATGAAACACTTGAATGCGACATACGTCGTCTGAAACAGATGGAACATTTAGAACATGCATTTGCAACATATGTGTGAAACATATGCAACATCCAGATAAAAACACTTGCAACTTGCAACATGAAAACACTTGCTGCAATATAAGACTGAAACAGATAAAATATTTGAAACATACTATTGCAACATATGTTCAAAACATATGCAGCATCCAGATAAAACACTTGCAACTTGCAACATAGAACAAGTGCTGCAACATAAGACTGAAACATATGAAACATTTGAAACATACTGTTGCAATATATGTGTGAAACACATGCAACATCTAGATCAAAACACTTGCAACATACGCTTGGAACAGATGAAACATTTTGAACAAATGCTTGCAACATGCCTCTGAAACACTTAACATTGCAACATGTGCAACATCCCCCGTATGCTTTTGCGACATTCATATGAAAAATTGCAACATACCTCCGAAACGTCTAAAATACTTGAAACATACATTTGCAACATAGGGGATGGGAGGCCTGGGGACTGTCGGGTGGGAGTCGGCGACAAGCAACGACGCGCGAACACCACTAGCATCCGGCCGCGCTCGTGGGTGCCCTTGGCTCAGCTGGGGATGACCCGAGGCGCCTCGACACATGCGCCCAGTGGCCATCGGTAGGGGCGGCTATGGTGAGGCATGCCAGCGGCATTAGGGGGTTGGGGAAGAGGCCGGGGAGGTGCTCTGCTGTCAGCGGACGCGAGATAGAGAGCGAGAGATGGGGAGAGCAGAGGCAGTGTGAGTAAGTTGGGGACGCGGCGAGGGATGGCCACGGTGGGTGGGTCGCACGACGCAGGGGTCGAATCCGCGCGGGCCGGGCGCGGGACGGGCAGGGCGAGCGATGGGAGGGAGCAAGTGTCGCGGGCGAGGCGCGCGTCGTAGGCCAGCGCGGGCGGAAGCGGCGAGGCGGAGTGAGGCACGCGGCATCCGGATGGGGCGGACGCCTGTGGCAAGCATTATCGATTGAGAAAACAATCAATTTGCTTTTCAAACAAAACAGTTTAACATACGACTTCTGACGCAAAAAAAAAATCTATGATAGTTCCACATGGCGTCTGCCTTGGGCTGATTTTTTTTAGCAAGCGCGGTTTGGAATCAGTTCTCCTTGGATTCTATGCTTTATTACGACGGAAAAACCAAAGCTTAAAACTAGCTGGTTGCACAATAAAGAACAAAAAAGGACCGAACAGAGCATCATCATCTTCATAGTTTATTGACTCAAATTATTCGTAACAAAGGGTATTATAAAAGAAAAATGCAACTTGACTACTTGAGCTACCTATAAACGATGACTGTATATTCCAACTACTTACGTAGTGCGCACATAGGGTATGATTTCAAATTGTGGACGATACTAAACTAGAGTTGTTAGCAGCTAACGCCCGGCCCATGGCGCGACAGTGACATATTTGAAATTTACTGACATGCTAACAACCATTCTCGTTTCTTAATCTGTATAATCAGGCTGGCACTTGCTCTGTACTGGTTTAAGAGGAATCGTATAAACAAAGTGGCGATCTGCAGGAATAAGATCCGTAACACAAATAAAACAAACCGTATCATCACTGTTAGCTTATATATTCTGGTACATTGCATCTAGGACTAAAGCAAGCTTTGAACGGATGCTGCATATATAATCTGATCCAGTTGGTTTATTATTACAAGGGGAAGCTATCTTTCACTCAGTCAAGTGGTCTGTACCTTTCCAAGACTCATTGCTTCAACATCCCAGGCTCAGTTCACACACCGGGCTGTCGTTAGCCTGTTCGTTTGACTGTGGCTTGTCGTAAACGATCATAAATTTTCAGTCAGAACAATATTTTTCTCTCACACAAACTAGCCAGCAGTACTTCTTCATGAACCAGCAACGATACGAACCAGCCAACCGAACATGCTATTGATTTTCGTAGGTTAGAGTGCAGGTTGGGAGATCACTAGAGTCTGCTTGTGGGCATAACATGTACTACTGCAGAAACATTCTTGGAGGTGCTATTTTTTTTCAGGAAACAGTTTGAGTACTTTCAAACCGTCCCTAGAAATACAGTATAAGAGGTCAACTAGAAACGGGGTACATCTCCATTGCGCCTACTTCCATTTCTAGCAAACTTTGGTACATGACATGTAAAGTGATATCAAGTAGCCGCGGGACACTAGAAAAAATACATTTGACTAGTGGACACTTTGATTTGGGGCTAAATTTCTTAAGAACACCGTCATGATTAAAATAATAGTTTCTGGGCTAAGTAGAGGAGAGAAAGGTGATGAAATGCCTTATTTGCCCCTGGCCCTACTGGTTAGACCCTTTCTTTTTCCTCCATTCGATTCCCTTTTCTTATGTCTCCTTTCTATTTCCTATGTTTTAATGTGAAAATGAACTATTCATGTGAAATTCCTTCACAATATAATTCTGTGTGCACATGCACGCCTTGTCGAAGTCACGTGTCACGCTAGAACACTCTTAGGTACATCTCATCGGAGTACGAGCTCATTAGAAATAGGTAAAGTTGAAGGAAAAGAAGCTCCTCGGCGGTAGAGAAGGGCACTGTCCATAGTGTAGCATGGCACAAGTGAGAGAAAATGGGTGGGAAGGGGTGGGCGAAAGGAATTGAAGAGAGGCGACAAACCTAGATGGAGGCGTTGAAGGGAAAGAGAGGGTAGGACACTCAGACATCCTCCATGAGGGTGAGGGTTGGTACCACTAGAGATTGGTACCACTAGAGAGAAAGATGGTTGCGGGTTGTTATGAGCTTAATGCTAACAAAATGAACATCCCTAAGGCATCGGCCCTAATGTTTAAATGCATTTCCTTAATTGATTTCCAAAGTCCATGAATAGCCTTACTACCTCCAATCCTGTTGTTTCTTGTTCAGATTAGCGATAATCTCGTCTAGAAGTTCATGTTGAGAATCTTCTAGCTTTGCATTAGCATTGCTAGCTTCGATTTATGATTACTTATGAGGTTTGTATATGTGATGCCAATTCTCTATCCATGACAAGAATCTTCTAAGTCTGTAATTTTAGGAAAAAATTGGGCACAAATTTAATCATGGTTCAACTTCCAATCCAATTGAAATTTAACATTTCTAGATGAGGAATTAGAGAGAAGAGAAAAGCTCAAAACGTAGATTCACGATGGGAGAAAAGCTAAAATTGTAGATTCATAGTGGAGTCCTGATTCTAGCTAGATCTTTGGAGAATGGTGGGGAGCTCCTGACTACAGTGCTATGAACGTTGTGAAGAATGGATGAATGTCGGAAGGGGTGTGTGAGGTTGCGAGATGGTTGTATAGGCCGTAGGTGTAGGTGATGAGGACATGACAACCATGCATATGATCATTTTTGACACATTGTATGGAGGGGTAGGAGGCCAGTAAGGGTGTCCAAGTCAAGAAGGAGGCCCGAGGCTAATTTGCTTCGAGTCCCCGAGGTGGAGGCCTAAATCAACTCAAGTTCGAGTCTGCCTCGGCCTCCAGGACCAGTCTGCCTTAAACTGGTCACCCAGGACGCATCCGGACTCCGTTTTCGACGATCCACATATGGTTGGAAAGATAATTTGGCAAGTAAGCCAATCCAAGTGGTCTCATGTCAAAAGGTCTTCAGAATCAACAGGAATTGTCAAAACAAGTCAGCGTCCAGAATCTGCCAGGGTGCTACGACACCGTCTTTTGGTCCGTTGGACTGTGTATCGTGTTTGGGCCCATTAGGGGGTGTGTCCAGGGTAGGCAACGACCCTAAGACCATTATAATCATACGCCGCCGCCGTCATTAGGTTTTAGGTTTTGGTTAGATTAATCTGTCAAGAACAGTTTCGCCGTTCATCAGTTTGTGAGACCCCAACTTCGTAAGATTAATCATTCATCTGTAATTTGGTTGCTTTCTTTCTTGTTCTTTCTTGTGTTCTTTGTTGCGTAGGCAGGGATTAGCCTTCTTGGCGAGGTCAACCGGATCTGTGTCTCGGTTGATAACCAGAGGAGTTGTGGTGCTAAGATTGCAGGGTTCGATCTTTCGATCTGAAGCCAGATCGGTGTGTCATTCTCCGCCACAACGATAGTTACCACTACCTAACGAAAGATCGGGATCCCCGTTCCCATTAAGTGGTATCAGAGCTAAGGTATACCGTTAGGTTCACATTTATCCCCTAGTTTGGAGTGTTTCACATTCGTCCCATAGTCCCATGCCATACTTTTTTTTTCTGTCCTAGAACCTTTCGCGCCATAGCCATTGCATATTTCAGTTTCAGAGTCCGTCGTATTGAGTTTGTGTCCTGGTCAAGGTCTTGTTGCTGGTTAGGTCGTGTTAGAGTCCAGTTCGTGTCTTTTCCCCCATTGTTTTCATCAAATCTTTGCTGCCGTGACAAATTTTACGCACATTATTTCCGTTTTGTCCTCTAATTCGGAGCCAATTATTAAAACTGGTCTAGTTTTCGCATACAAACTCCGATTTCGACATTCCATATATCAAAATCAATCAGAAAAAAATTTTAGATCCGTCCATCCTCACCTTGTTAGTGTCAGAAAATTTTAATTTGGTCAAAAACTGGTCACAAGATCCTCTTTTCATGGTCACAAGCTTTTTGTCGATTTTGAGCATGTCTTCTAAAATTTCCACAGGCCACGTCTTTCACTTGTTTAAGCTCATATTTTATGTGGTTACTTCTTTTGTGCTCCTCAGTGAAGGAAAAATATCAAAAAAATAAAAAGAAAAAGTTGAAATTTCCCTAAAAAACAACGACAGCAAAAAAATAGAAAAAAGAGGGGCAAAAGAGGAACAATATCTAGAGGAGCACATAGAGAAGGCCAAAGTGAGCCATGTTAGTGTGTGCTGTCTTGTTCCTTGTTTGTGTTGCTGTTGCTATCCACCATACTTATTTTTCACACACCTGTCACCTTGCTATCCACCATACTTATTTGTCACACATCTGGTACTTGAAACATTTTAGACCAGCAACGAGAACAAGTACTTTGGACTATAATTCAGTATTACTTTCTGTTACTGACTTGTGTGCTAGATATACATGTTATTCTTTGCGTACCTTCCAAGCTCCACAAACTCTTCAGATCAGTACAGAAAAAAGACCTTGCAATCTTGGTACCACTGCGTCATAGGTATCATGAACCAGTCACCGGTTGTACTGCCCACTGCTTGCGTTGGTAAGAACTTTGTAAGAGCTTGGCAAGACGCTTCCACTTGCTGTTGAAAAGTGACACCACTGCAACCATGTAGTCATTTGATAGGGATAATACTTTTGCGTTGTCTTTTGCTGTCTTCTAACAATGACAGGTTGTTCGTATCCACCGACTTATGATAGTATAGGTGCTGATGAGTACACGGAGTGGGAAAATACCATAGATAACATATTTGCTACTCGCTTTATGTGTCCAAGGAGGAAGGTAAAAAATACAGCTAGTGTTTTATGACATTCTGCTTTATCTTGGTGGGAGTCTTTAGATCCTTCTGATAAACCTCAAACTTGGAATGATATGAAACTCCTTATGTGAGAAACCTTTATTAATCCACCCCCTGTTTTGACTTCATATGCTGAGGTGCACCATTTAGAGGAAGAGTCTGTTGTTATTCCTCTTGCTATGACTAACCTTCTGCAGGATAATGTCCATAAGCGAGAGGATGACATGGAAGAAAATGAGGGGCTCACAACCTCATATGCAAATTCAAAACCATCACTTCACAATGCACCTATTACTCCTACTAAGAACACAGGCAATGCTCATGGTGCTACACTCACAGAAGGTGAGAATTGTTTTAATGTACTAAAATTTTCCACAAACCATGCTATCATAGAGCAATTGTTAGTGGAACCCTCTCTTGATTTATCTCTGTCCCATGCTAATTTGCTTGAAGTTCCTTGTGATAAGGATGAATTGGTTGATGATGCTTCAGCTTTACATGTTTTGGAACTAGTCACTTGTGCTGAAAATAAACATGTTATTCATATTGCTACTAAAACTGATGAGTTCAAACTGTTGTCTTCTTTACATACTTTGGGTTACATTGAATTTGATGTTTTGTGTAACCTAGATTGTTTGGAGGAGAGCCTTTTTAAATATGCTGATTTGCCTTAGTTTTTTAAACACACATATCATGTTGTTGGCAAATATAACAAGGGACAATATTAGATACATCAAGTATACATTCGTAGTAATTTGAATTTTCCTTTTGTTGTACAAGATTATGATCGTTTAGAGGGCAACCATAATAATACAAACATTTTCTCACGTTCCTTAAAGAAACAAGTTCACTTTCAAGAAGGGGAGCATTGTTGGTTGCTACCTATGTCTGCTAGACCATCTATTCCTGCATTGTCTTTGGTTAGTTCTAATCTTTTTGTAGGATAGTGTTGATATACATCGTGTGCATTCGGATCATGGAGTCTACATGCTTGTTGAAATTTTTATGCGAGATGGCATGCTAGTAACTTAGAAACATGGTCACGTTCCTTCTCACAATTATTTTAGTTCCCTTTGTCTTCGCACCCCCATTCTCCTTTATGTTGTGCAGGATTAGTTTCAAGCATAATCGACGCCGAGGACAGCTTTTCGTCAAGAAGGGGAGGATGATGAGGATATGACACCCATGCATATGACCATGTTTGGCACATGGTATGGAGGGGTAGGAGGCCAGCAAGGGTGTCCAAGTTAAGAAGGAGGCCAAAGGCTAATTCGGTTTGAGTCCCCGAGGTGGAGGCCCAAAGCAACTCAAGTTCGAGTCTGCCTCGGCCTCTAGGACCAGTCTGCCTTAAACTGGTCACCCAGGACGCATCCGGACTCTGTTTTCGACGATCCATATATGGTTGGAAAGCTAATTTGATAAGGAAGCAAATCTAAGTAGTCTCACATCAAAAGGCCTTCAGGATCAATGGGAATCGTTGAAAAAAAATCAGCATCCAGAATCTACCAATGTGCTGTGACACCGTCTTTTGGTCCGTTGGACCATGTATCGGGTTTAGGCCCATTAGGGGGCGTGTCTAGGGTAGGCGACAACCCTAAGACCTTATATAATCATATGCCGCCACAATCATTAGGTTTTGGGTTTTACTTAGATTAATCTATCAAGAACAGTTTTGCCGTTCATCGGTTTGTGAGACCCTAACTTCGTGAGATTAATCATTCATCTGTAATTTGGTTGCTTTTCTTTCTTGTTCTTGCTTGTGTTCTTCATTGTGCAAGCAAGGATTAGCCTTCTTAGTGAGGTCAACTAGATCCGTGTCTTGGTTGATAACCAGAGGAGTTGTGGTGCTAAGATTGTAGGGTTTGATCTTTTGATCTGAAGCCAGATCGGTGTGTCATTCTCCGCCACAGCGATAGTTACCACTATCTGACGAAAAATCGGGATCCCCGTTCCCATTAGTAGGTCTAAATTAAGAGGGTGTACTTGGTGTTATTGAGTCATAGTCTATCGGGGTCATGATCCCCGGGTGTCTCAAGGCATCGAATAATGGGTAGGCCAAACGGCCCATGAGGAACTACCGAGGCCCAGCTAAGCAGACTAGGCCAATCATTGATGCTGGGGTCGGCCACGACCCCTTCCTCTTTCCTTAGCCACACGCTATGCGATAACTCATGACCTCTTGCTGTCCCGACCCCTAGGAAGGGATGGGAGAGAATGAGTCCAGCTAGGCATGCCTGCTCCGATAGGAGCAAGCACACCACACTGACCTCGCAAGGACTGAGGGGACAACAGTCACCTTGGTCTGGTCAGACACCATCGCCATGCCACGCAGCAGAGAAAAGACAACACCACCAAGCGGTGATGGTAGGTATGGAGAACCACTGTCCAAATACAACCTGATAAGACATTTGTATGATCTCACCCGCTACGGGATTGGATCCATGACAATGGCCTTGACTTAGGGGCCATCCAAGACAACACAAGCCACAACCTTGGAACTTGGGATTGTGGCCACCAACTCCATAAGCATCAAGACGATCGATGACCCAAGGGTTGCTACCTACTATCGTACGACGCCCCAGACGATCACGAGGCGACGACGAAGACCACAACAAGACCACGTCCCTCAAGACGGCTAGCAAAATACCACCGTGCCCACAGTACCACCATAATGGGCGCTATGGCACCATGTAACACCATGCCGTGACATGAGCACAAGACCATGACGACAATCACATCCAGACATGCACCACAAGATGACATAACTTGCAAGCCAAGTTAGCTAGGCCCCTCCCTCAGGCTCATGACCCCTCGGTCAGGAGAACCTCCTTCTTTAACCTAACCCTAGACTCTATATAAAGGCAGCCAAGGCCTCCTTTTGGGGCATCTTGACCCTCTCATCCTATCATTCTCATTCTCACCGGGCTCTCAAAGCTTTTCTTTGGGCAACCCTTCTCCTAGCTCTAGCTCTCCTACCTCTTTCACCATTCTTGCACCCCCATTGTAAGAACTTCAGAGCATTCAAGTGAGGAACACGCACTCGATCATCTTTGAGACTAGACATAGGGCTCCGACCTAAACTGGTATAAATCCTCATGTCTTTTGGATGCTACCATCGTCTTCCTAGAGCAGCGTGACATTCGTATAAATTTACTAGTCTGGTTTATAAAACACTGACAGTTGGCGCAAAGGGTAGGGGACAGTCACGCAGTCTTGTTCATTGAGAAGGAAGCGATGGCTCCTCGCACCATTAGTGGACTCGCTCACGGAATGGCATGTGGTGGCCATATTTGTCATGAAAACCATGGGTTCATTGGCGTCAAAGGGCCAACACCCATGTTCGCCTTTGGCCACGGCCCAAAACTCTACTCTAGAGGTCTAGACCCCATGGCTTATAGTGAACATACTCTCAGAACTGCCCTCAGGGGCTGCATCCTAGAGTTCACCTACATAGGGGGAGCAACTCCCTCTTTCCTCATCGGCTAGGGCTAGGCCTTCCACCCAGGAAGCTAGAGGCCCATGGCTCATGGAGAGCTCACCCTCGGAATGGCCCTGCCAGCCACACCCTCTTAGGGAACCATGAGATCATCCACAACCATGGGCTAACACCCATCACCGGCCTCTACCCCATCCAAGCCCACCGCATGGGAGGCTTGGACCCTACAGTAGAGCCATGCCCTGAGCAACACGGCCACTAGTGGGACGCAGCGAGTCAAAGCACACATGAGCGACAAAACCAACCATCACCACGCAACATCGTTGTTAGTGATCAGGTGGCCACCCGACGCCACGCCTTGCAAGGCCAAGCTCAGAATTGGGGGCTAGCCCCACATGGCAGACCAGCCATCCATAATGCTATTGCGTACTGCTAGCTTTTACACGAAGGTGCATGCATCTGAGGAAGCGGGCCCCCTAAATGCACAATGTGCCGTGCCGAGCGGACCAAACTGCATTACCCTCAGAACCCGCTTCTGCAGTGATAGGCCACGCCAGCACTTCACTAAGAGCGATAGCCACACCCAGAAGCAGAAACACAATGACCGTGATGTCAACACGCTAGGGGTACTTCCGCGCTAGAACATGTGACCCCTCCCGACCAAGGACCATGGTAGGCCAGACATGAAGGAGTCACCCCTAGGGGCTCGCGAGCCCGCCAAGAATGTCAAGCCAGCAAGTACTGGTCCAAGGCCACCCAAGAGGTTGACCCACGCTGGCTATGATTACTCCAAGTGATAAAGAAGCACCCTTGCCAACTTGCAGCCCAGGGACTGCAACAACTCTGCCACAAGCAAGTGCTCGTGTGCTCATTGCCCCCGAGCAAAGATGGCTAGACTCACGATAGCTTCTAGTACATCGGTCAATCATGTCAACTTTGACCTTAGCCTCTCTACCTAGGCATGTCCACATACACATGTAGGCTCACTTGTAGCTCTAAGAAACCTAGAGCCAACCCATAGAGCAAACCAAAAAGCATGATACCCGTGCTTTCCATCCAAGTGTCGCTTGACTCCTAAGTGACTCGATCCGACTTGTGCCAGCAGCCGGACATGACTCACTCACAGGGCTACATAGATGGGCATGCCTAAACATACCCTAAGGCATAGCATAGCTTGACATTGTCCCAACGACCCATTTTGAGTTTCTTCTGATCATATCACGCACCACCATGAATCAGTGACCTATTCTTCAACTTCTCATTTGCACTAAAAGGTCGCTCTGGCCAAGCCACGTGGACTAGCTCCAAGGCGAGGCTAAACACCTACACATGAGTTTGGAGAGGAATGGGGTGCAGTCTTGCTCAAGGCAAAGAGAACGAAAGGAAGCAGAACACTCATCCTAAGCTCACTTTCTTCCTACATCGCACATGATCTATGACCTTTTCCTAATGCCTTGCTGTGCGGCTGGGTCGCACACCTCTTAGCCTCATGAACTAGCCCCCAGGCTAAAATGCGCACCTATGCGCATGAGGCCAAGAGGAATGGCATACCTTCCTAGCTCGAACTAGAAGAAAATGAGGAAACGACAAAATGACAAGCAAATGAGCTGATCACGCACCATATACACAAAGCCCAAACATGTTCAATATAGGAAGGTCATACACAAAACCCTGGTCACTTATAACCAAAACCCTCATACAGCAGAAGTCTAGAACTGGTGGTGGATGCAAGCAGCTAACACCTTACTCGCTAGAACCTCCGCACCACGAGCGATGGCACTGCCGATGGCAAGGATATTGCTGTTGGACTTCCCTGGCGCATATCCTCACCCAATGGCATCAAAATCAATGCCGCCATAGTGCAAACCAATCGAGTCAAGGCGGTATGAATGCCATAGTGAATTCCCCTAGAGATCAGAGTATCCATGTAGAAGCAGGCCTCGTCTAGGTGAGACGCTAGCTAGGTGTTCCCTCAACCAGCGTCGAGCATGACATCATAGAGGGCTCGGCTAGAAGTGGTTAGTGCTGCTAGTTGGTTGTCCATCTCCAACATCTTTTGGTTCACAACCACTTTCTACTCCTGATCTGAGAGCGCCCTTGTGCGCAACCCTGAAAAGAAATAGTTGGTTCATGACCAGACACAATGACAGAACAGAGACATAATGTAGAGTAGAAGGGGACTCACCGCTATAGGCTAGTCACAATCTTTGGCACTCAGCTTTGAGGTGCTGACGCCCCTGCTTAGCTATGTCCTAAGCAGTGCTAGCCAAGATTTGCTCTGTCTCTTGGACAACCAACATGTCCTTGAGGTCATCCATCTGGGACATCAGAGCCTCGATCTAAGCCAAGCCTGCGCCTCTCGATGGGCAGTTCCTCCCTCGACCTTTGGGAAGCCTCTAGCTCCCCGTGCAAGTGCTGCACCTTGGCCTCCGCTGCATCAAGACTACTACGGTCAGTGGCCCCCCTGCTTGCGCTTGATAGGCTAGGTGCAAGAACTAAGATTTCTCCATCAAAGTCCTCATCAGCCCCTGCAAAAAAAGGGAGCAATCAAACGATCACAACAAGAATAGAAACAACATGATGGACTTAGAGGAACAGAAGGTTTACCTGCACATGAGCTACCACCTCATCGGCCATCTGACGTTGGGCCTCTCCCCCAGCTAGGCAACCATAGTGACCACGTCATCCATCTTGGACAAGGTCGCTCGAACGCCCTCGTGGCTCTAAGAGGTGGCTTCCCTCGTGGCTCACTCGGCCACATCATCCACCATGAACAGAGCCTCACCATGAACATGCCATGCCCTTCAGTGACTCCCACCGCTATGAGGACAAGGGGGCGCTAAAGGATGTCTCCATCCTATCCACTAGACACCTCTAGGAAAGGGCAGTGGCCCTCACTGTTTGCCCCGAGCTTGGCACCCATCACCGCCGTATCCTTGACCTCCTCCTCTTGGGAAAGGGCCTCATCCCCTACCAAGGAGGGATCGACGAGACTCGTAGACAAGGAACCTATGTCGCCATCCATGATGGCGAGGTAGCACTTTGGACTCAATCCCCATGGCAATGATGGAGCCAGATGCTTTTGGGCGGTGCCCTCATCCGTCGCACCGACCGAACAGCCAACACCGCTTGGCCTAGTGGCTTCACCGGACCCCTACGAGGCATCAGGAGCGATACGTAGGACCGTCATGCCCTTGCCCTTGCCCTCGGAATCCTCTTCGTCACCATCATCATCATCATCATCGTTGTTAGATAGTGATGCCCCATGTTGGTATTTATTAAGTGCAAATAGAATATTAAGGATTCCGTAAGCGCACAGAATACCATTGTAGCATTTTACCGGGAGTATTCCAGGTATCGCTATTTATATTTTACCACAGGGAAACAATAGAGTAAAGATTTATTGGATAACAAAGGAATATCTACTAATCAACATACTAGCATAGCTAAAGCATGGGTGAATGTAATGATAGGAATGAAGCATAATGACACTCAGGGGATAGATCACTAAGATAATGTAAACTAGTCAACTCGGGAGAACAACCAGTGAGGTGGACTCCTATGAGATTCTTATTACATGGTCAAAGTATATATACACCCAACTATATCTAAGACTAACTCTACTCTTGTGCACTTTAAGATGCCTCTTAGATAGTAGAGCATCACGAAGGATAACTCTACTGACGTGACTATGGTCCTACAATTTAAGAACCTGCTTAATTCGGTATGGACTACAAAGGATAGATGGGGCTGTCACCTCCCGCTGCTACCATACAACCAGAGAATAGGGTGTACTCATAGGCAATGCATCGTATACGCACCATACTTACACACGGCCCGGCTACTTAACCCAACCATGGTAAACTAGCAGGCTAAGCGCTCTATGAACCCGCACACAAAAGTAATGATAACCTCAACTAAGCAAGATACATATTAAAAGTAAGAATAGCCATGTAGATAGAAATATGATGAATTGATAATAAGTCTTGCAAGATGTAGAAGTGAAGATACAAGGCTTTGCCGAGCCTCCAAGACTAGATCCAAAACTTGAGCATGAGCCCAACTCAACCCTCACTCCCGAGCTACTAATCTACTACATTAGAGAGTTCTAGACCTAATCCTCTCGGTGTGGGTTGATCTAAATAAGAGATATGAATTAGGGTTTCAGGATGTCTCTACGAAGGGGGTATAGGGCTGTATATATAGGGGGTAGCATCAATTCTGGACCCTCAGATCAAACCGACTTGAATAAATGGTGTAGATGCAATCTTTAAGGCAGTGGAGAGCCGATGTATCAAGGCAGAGGCTGACAGGTGGCCCCATAGGCCGCCGACTGGCCTCACTTGAAAGCCTCTCGCAATCTTCTTCGGTGTGGTGTCCTCTGATGTCCTCTAGAACCTTCTAGAGTTGTTTGCGCCGTGGTTAAGCATGATTAAGTCTGACGTTTGGGTCCACCTTGACGGTTTTCTGGATAAACCCTGTTGAAAACATAGATTCACCAAAACTTGTGAAATTTATTAGTTTAAATTCCTAAACCTATATTGGTGATCATTTTTATGCATTTATACAAGTTATTTTGACTGTTTATGATTGATGTTAATGACCGCCAACAAGCTTCCCCCACACTTAACCTTTGCTCATCCCTGAGCAAAGCTAAACTCAGCAATAGATCATGAGTTGCTACAATGCTTTCACTCCTCAAAAGTAAACATGCATTCAATAAAAAATTCTCCTTTGGATTAGAATAAACTGATCTGACTTTCAAACTTACCCATATTACCTTCAACCATGGGGCTTCTTAGCCTTCACTTGGGTCTTGAGCAATTGAAAGACATAACGATCAAGTCAAGCACTATGTCTCAAGTTCTTTGTTCCACCATTGTTCTGGAGTTTTTATAAGTTTTCAAATTAAAACTTAGAGATTTCATTGTATGACACTCTCAAGTCTCTCAATATATGTGGTATTTGTGGATCCTCACCAAGGCAATAGTAATATTATGCCTTTTTTCTTCCTACAACTATGGCTTTATGTGGAGCTCATAGGTGGAGAGAAAGCTTAAAAAAGCATGTTTGCAATGCATATATTGTAAAGTCATACAATCAAATCAAGATGTGCATGTGTGGAGATATATAATGGATATATATGATGGCTAACCTAATTCTACTATGCTCCTTGAAAACATATCTCTCTTTTGAAACTTAAAAATATTTTTGCAAGAGAACAAGGGCTATCTTATTCATCTCTTTTTTTCAGGCGGGTATCTGAGTACCCATTGTTTTCAATATCTCGGACACTTGTCTAATTTTTCTCAACTCTTCTTTTTTTCTTTCTCTCTTTTTTTTATGAAAAACTTTTGCATAGCCCATGCCACTTTTCTGCAGTAAAACTTTTGAGATAGTAACAAGAACTTGGAGTATTTATTTTGAGTGGAAACCTAACAAGCATGTTTTTGTGTTTACCCCCAGTGTAGGAGTAGAATATTTTTGGATGGATCTAAATGGAAGGCATGTTTTTGTGTACTCTCAGTGTAGGAGCAGTAGGTATATGTGGTGTGTATGTGATCTTGATTTTAAGAGCATGACAAACCGCTCATAAGGGTCACAAAGCTTGACAAAACTCAATGTAAAACAAGCAGCATATATGTGAAAGTTTTTTTAGACTAAATAACATGTATGGCTCTGGTGGGAATTCAAGCTTTGTTGTATAGGAACTCATCATGTAATATTTTTGTGTTTTTCAAAAGATAAATATCCAGAACTTTAGTATCACTTGGAACAAGATAAGCAACAACTCAGACCTTTTCATATCATATCCGTCAATTACCAAAACTTAGATCAAGCATATGCTACCCACGAGTTTTAAGTTTAGAGTAAATCCTTATATCAAAACAATTTTATCCAAAACTTGAAAGAGTTCAAGTTTGAAAACTAGGTACTTGAAAGGAATTACAATAGAGTAACTATTCATCATTTCCATTTTAAGAGATTATCTTCAGAGAACTTTTTATTTTATTTAGCTCTTAAAAGAAATTAAAGCAAACTAGACACACTCTCTTTATTTTGTTTTTATTTTTAGATCACACATTATAACTATATATTTTTATAAAAATAAATTTTATTTTGTTTTTAGTTATTCATCTTTTTTAATATATATAAAAAGCAAACTAAGAATAATAAAAGGAAAAGAAAGACTTATCTAGATACACAGGGATGCCTTCTCCCCTAAGCTGGTTGTTGTCGTGGTTGCTCAACGAGATGTCCAGATGTGGAGATGCTGGAACAGAGCCTCCCAATTTTGATTTTGCTGCTGTTGTTGTTGTTGGAGGCTGGCCATCTCATGTCCCATGCTTACCTACCATTGTGCATGATTATGTAACATACCTTGTATGGCAACATTTGTCTCTTCAATGGTTACGAGTCTGTTGTCGAAGTGGTGGTAGGCCTCCTAAGAGTCATGATACCCTTGGTCAGAGAAAGACATGCATCCTCCCTGACGCCCACTTGAGGTTGCTTCATAATCTTGCCCTTGGTAGTTGTGGAAGTTCATTGATCAAGTACCTCGGTTTGCTCTTGAAGATGTAGATTCTTGTGGTGACGCCTCCATTAGTGGCGCTTCCAATGGTGGTGCCACTTTCCTTCTGCCAAACCCATATTGGTTTTGAATTTGATTTTAGTTTGACAGGTCCTTCCTTTCTTGACTTGTTCCTCCTCCTTGTTTAGTGTTTTGAAATCAACCATCAGTAGTAGAAACTGACGACATCTTGTGTGCATCATTATTGCTGGTTCAGAACTTTGACTTGTAGAATTTGGGGGATCGACCCCCCACACTTTGCTCGAAGTGTGTTCTGCTCATAAAGACAAGGTAGAGATCAAGTGCATGAGCTCTATAGGTGAAAAAACACCAACAAAACCAAAACTTTTTTATTCTTCTCTAACCTTAGGCACATTGAATATGATGAGGTTGATGTTATGTGCATTGTTCATTATTACAACATGGATGATAAGATCATAAGGATGTGTTTGAATGTGACATTTGAATATATTTGTCAAAAAGATTGGAGTTGCTTGACCTATGGAAGGATTGCCCATTTTAACATAATGTATCAAACCCTACATGATTATGACTATCTTCTTCCAAAGAAAAGATATGCATTTTTAGCTCATTTGGTAAAGACTGAGATCAAGAGAGTGGTGCTATGAACAAACTCAAAGAACAAGACATGTTGAGTTAT
The DNA here is from genome assembly GCF_019320115.1 of Miscanthus floridulus. Lineage (NCBI taxonomy): Eukaryota > Viridiplantae > Streptophyta > Magnoliopsida > Poales > Poaceae > Miscanthus > Miscanthus floridulus. Next base: position 69,273,899 of record NC_089580.1, read on the forward strand.
TCAGGTTGGATCAAGTAAAGTTGTAACTCAAACATGTTTATTTCTTTATTTATGTCAATACCAAGATCAAAGGGAAGCTTTTTAAATAATGACCATTTACCTTAGGATGTTACCTTCATCATTGGAGCGTGATGACACCATGTGACGAAGGTAGATGACTGTGGTGGTCTTTTCGTTGTGCTTGAAGCTTTCCTTGCTTGAGCTATTCATGAACTTCTTGTCTCCTATATTGTATTCCTTTCTCATCCTTTTATTAAGCCATCCCTTTGTCCTTTCTTTTGTGGATCTTAGCACTTTGTTTGGACCTTCTGCTCCTTTTATTATTTCTTCTCTGCAAAGGATTAGTAGACAACACATACCCGAAGGAATATACAATTGATTCAAAGCAAGCATAGTGTTGTCATAGAGCTAAAGGTCATCCTCTATGCTATAACAGAGTTGATTTTAATATTTTAAATAGCATGGAATCTTTATCCCATGTTTTAATTATTTAAATTTTTATTTATTATTGATTTAGCAAGTTGAGCATATGATAAAGGTAGAGATCACCAAGACAAATTAGCAACATGACATGAGATGATTTAAAGAACTCCATTACCCCACACTTGAATTTTACAGAATCAAGTTTGGATGATAGAATTCTCCTATGAATGTGATTCTCTGTTGCATAATGCTTGGTTGGATAAACCTTGTGTTTTCCTTCTTTTTATTAAAATAGTTAGTGACAAACATACCTGGAGGAGGGTTGTTCGATTTACCTATTGGCAAGAGCTCATAGTCCGTTGAGTAGGATCTTTCCTTTTCTTTGTACCATTCGTACAGTTACAAGTTCTTCCCCCATCAACCTGTCTTTATTTTTGTTGATTCTTATTTGACGAGTTGGTGTTCTTTTAGGGATGCGAACTCAAGTTCCTCCTTGATTGTCTAACGGTATGGCGAAGAGTTCTTCTTCTTTGTTTATAAGTAATATGCTAGCCATCTTGATTGTCAAGGAAAGAACCTCATTGGTACTTGCATAGAAGCTTCATCTTCAATGACTTTGGGATGTTGTCTCGTGATCGTGGTCGCAGCCTTACGAGACACCGTTGATAGACCTCCATTGATTTCTGATGTCTATTGATCCGAGGATGCATGCCATGATGTAGTGGCTCTTGTCATCCTAGTCCTTGCTATTGATGTGTGAGTTGGTCTTGTCAAAGATGATGAAAGCATGCATATTCTAGCTAAAACAAGGTGGGTTGCATCTTGCTTCTCATCTGCATCCTAGCTTGAGCCTTAGGAAGGCTCATAGCTAGGTTGTCTTTGATGTTACTCATAGCCCGTCGATTTGTTCGTCCACTTCCACAGCTGTAGTGGTGGTTTGGTTTGGGGTTTGTAGGTTCATATGAAACCTTGAACAGACATAGCTTCTGTTCATTCTTTCCTGCAAAAGGTTAATGGAATCATACCCAAGGGAATACAACGAATTTGAAACATGGGTTGTTGTCCATAATTTTTGTATTTTTTATCTATGCTAATGAAAAGAGAGTTTTTAGAATTACCTTAGCATAGATTTTGTTTATCATGTTTTATGTGTTGCTGCATTCTAGCATGGTTCAAGGCAAAGATAACTTGCAACAAAAGATACGTGGATAAATTTTGATACTCACAGCTCTTCCTTTCATGAAGAATGAGCTGGGTCTTCTTTGCGCAAAGTTGTTGGAGATCATCACGTGCCTTGATTCATCTTTGATGTGAATTTATCTCTTAACTTACCTAGATTGAATTTAAGAATTTTCTGCAGAGGTTAGTCCAACAAAATAGCTAGTGTCTACCCAAGCAATTTTTAGTTCAATAACCAAACTAAACTCTATGTCTAGTTTTGATTAAGGAAGGCTTTTTAACCTAAGCACCATGCTTAATTTAAAAGCCTTTAGAAGTATGGCGAGTACATGCAAACCAAAGCATACTATGGAAAACAAAGGTAGCGTGAAAGCATAAAAGAGATGTATTCAAATGGAGATGAAAGGGCATGATCATGGTGAGTGATTTTTTTAATAAGCATGAGCCTTCATGTGCTCACATTTTTTTATCTTTTTAAATGCAAATGATATGGATATATGTAGGTAACCAAACATGATGTGGATTTTATATGATAAAATTTAAACTAAATGTGATGGATGCATGGATTGTTTAAAATAAACATGCAATGGAATGCAAAATGTTAAAAAATAACTACTCATCAAGTTTAAAGTCCATGAGCAAGACTATCTCACCTTTCTTGATCATACTTACCATGACTCACATGATGGAATTTGTGAGTAGTGTAGCATTTGTATTCATCACTGGAGATGTGATTTGAATTTTTGTGACGTCGACCTTCTTCTTCGAAACTACACATGGTGAGAATAATATATACATGTTTATACAAACCTATGAGATGGCAGGGATCCAGTGATGATGGATCATGAATGTTTAGGGTCCCTGGGTTCTTCAATGTTTTTCTTCTTTTCTTGTGGAAGCTTGCCGAAAGGTCGAGACGTCATCTGTTGTCCTGTCTATTTCACAATATAACAGAATAGGGGTAACCCTACTAAAGGTAGTGGTATGTTACTAATCTAAATCTTTATGCCAATTGTTTCCCCGGCAATGGCACCAAAAATGCTTGTGGGTATTTATTAAGTGCAAATAGAATATGAAGGATTCTACAAGTGCACAGAATACCATTGTAGCATTTTACCGGGAGTATTCTAGGCATCATTATTTATATTTTACGATAGGAAAACAATGGAGTAAAGATTTATTGGATAAGAAAGGAATATCTACTAATCAACATACTAGCATAGCAAAAGCAGGGGTGAATGTAATGATAGGAATGAAGCATAATGACACTCAGGGGATAGATCACCAAGATAATGTAAACTAGTCAACTCGGGAGAACAACGGGTGAGGTAGATTCCTATGGTATTCTTATTATATGGTCAAAGTATATATAGACCAAATTATAGCTAAGACTAACTCTACTCTTGTGCACTTTGGGACACTGCTTAGACAGTGGAGCATCACAAAGGATAACTCTACTGACACGACTACGGTCCTACAATTTAAGAACCTGCTTAATTCGGTATGGACTACAAAGGATAGACGGGGCTGTCACCTCCCACTGCTACCATACAACCAGAGAACAGGGTGTACTCATAGGTAGAGCATTGTATAAGCACCATGCTTACACGTGGCTTGGCTACTTAACCCAACCATGGTAAACTAGCAGGCTAAGCGCTCTATGAACCCGCACATAAAAGTAATGATAACCTCAACTAAGCAAGATACATATTAAAAGTAAGCATAGCCATGTAGATAGAAATATGATGAATTGATAATAAGTCTTGCAAGATGTAGAAGTGAAGATACAAGGCTTTGCCAAGCCTCCAAGACTAGATCCGGAACTTGAGCATGAGCCCAACTTGACCCTCACTCCCAAGCTACTAATCTACTACAATGGAGAGTTCTAGACCTAATCCTCCTGGTGTGGGTTGATCTGAATGAGAGATATGAATTAGGGTTTCAAGATGTCTCCATGGAGGGGGTACAGGGCTATATATAGGGGCTAGTGTCAATTCTAGACCCTCGGATCAAACTGACTTGAATAAATGGTGTAGATGCAATCTTTAAGGCGACGGAGAACCAACATAGCGAGGCGAAGGTTGATAGGTGGCCCCATAGGTTGGCCGGTCTATAGGTGGGTGTGGCCAGCCCCACCTAGAAGCCTCTCATAGTCTTCTTTGATTTGGTATCCTCTAGAACCTTCTGGAGTTGTTTACACCGTGGTTAAGCGCGATTAAGTCTAATGTTTGGGTCCACCTTGATGGTTTTCTAGATACACCTTGCTGAAAACATAGATCACCAAAACTTGTGGAATTTATTAGTTTATACCCCTAAACCTATATTGGTGATTATTTTTATGCATTTATACAAGTTATTTTGATGGTTTATGATTGATGTTAACAACCGTCAACACCCCATGCTCCTAGTGCTCCATCAATCTCTTTGCCTTCTCCTACCAAAGGCGTTTTCTATCCTTGGTAGTTGCTTTCTCTTAGGCAGCACGCTCAGTGCCCCCTAGGGCAAGGGAGATGAAACTAGGAAGTGAATGAAGGCACCTGCTACCAAAACAAGCCTGATGAAGCCAATAATTTTGAAGCAAGAGGAAGGAGCATAACGAAAGACAACTCACCAGATTTGGTCGGTGTTCGGCCGAGAATGCCTCTACCACATCCCCGGCCACAATGACGGTCGTGGAAGTAACTAGAAAGGTGACTCGCTTCATGACTTCATAGGCCTTGAGCATCTCCATGGTTGCTTCATGACTTCATAGGCCTTGAGCATCTCCATGGTCTCATGATCTGGATCCTTGATCCTAGTGTAATTGCACAGCAAACGCACCCGCTGCTTCAATAGCTAAACCCGACGCTCAACCATGGTCCTTAGGACCATGATGCCACTCAGACTAGCTAACACCCGGCTCCCAAGGACCTCTAGGATCTTTGACACCTTCATCAACTGAATTCTATCACACCCCCAACTCCCTGATGCCAACCTCACTGGTGTGGCTACCAAGAAGCGGGGAAGAGGGGCGGCGGTGTTGTCACAAATGTAAAACCATTTCCCATGCTAGCCAAAGTCTGAACTCCTCAATGGTAGGCATGGGTAACTATGGAACACCCCATGGCGCATCTGGATGTTCATTCCCCCATGGGAGCTAGAACGCCACCGTCGAAGCCGTGTACCTTGCGGGTCTTGACTTCAAAGATCCACCGGAATAGGTCTTCATTGGGTTCAATCCCCAAGATGGCCTCACAAACGATGATAAAGCCCGCTAGCTGTGACATCGCATTGGGAGGAAGATGTTGCATCTAGACCCCATACTCGTGGAGGATGCCCTGAAGGAAGTTCAACACCAGAATCATGAACCCACACTCAAGAAAGTTGGTGAACGATACCTCTTCGTCAAGCCTAGGAAATGGAGGCGCCTTGTCAGCAGGGGCTCTCCACCTAGCAACCTCCTTTGGCGGAAGGACGCCCTTCTCCACAAGCTGCTATAGCTTCACCTCCATCACCACCGAAGGTACCCACTCACTCATCTCTACGACACAGAAGGAAAGCAGAACGATAGCGATCACTCTGGACCAATGGTGGGGTGGCGGCATGTGGCCTAGGCAGAGTGCATGAAATCCCTAGTTTGGTTTTGGCTAATTGATAAAACCTAGATACTAACCTTTGTCATGAGTGTCATGTGAGCACAGTTGGTACATACCAAGTGATGGAGTATGGTGATGAAGTCCATGGAGATGGAGATGGAGATGGACATGTGTTGATGATGATCAAGCTCCAACTTAAAAAGAAGAAAGAGAAAAACAAAAACATGGTTGATCAAGGCAAAGGTATCAAATAGGTTTTTTGTTTTGGCACTTAAGACACCATAGAGGGTGTGAGTGTCCTTAGGATAGATAGCCATACTATAAAGAGGGGAAATCTTTGGCTAAGCGGTTATCGAGTGCCACTAGGTGACATGATTCTTGCATATGCATTAGGGGCCTAGTGTGCTAACAATTAACCCTTGAAAATGCTTTGTGAAAATGCTACCACACATTCACATTGGTGATACACTTGGAGGTTAGCACATGGAAGAAAGGGTGGTGAAGTTTGAGTTGAAAAGGAGGATTTTAGGCTTGACTGGATGCTGCAACTTGAATTAGACGCTAGTGCAACATGCATCCCATGCTATTGGAACATTGACCGGACACTAATGCAACATGCGACCGGACACACCTATGCAATTGTTCATAGACAGGCAACACACGCGGTTGAATGACCTGATGCTGGGTGAGTCCGGTCAGTAGTGGTCGAATGCATCCGATCGCTACGATACCTCTCTAGAACCTCTCTAGATCGCATCGGACGCTGATGCAACAATGACCAGATGCTACTACAACAATGACCAGATGCTACTGCAATGAGAGGACCATTGGGCACCAACGGTCAAATTCAAATAGTCTGCGATCGGATGCTATTGCAACAATGACCAGACGCTACTGCAACTTCTATCGGACGCTACAACAACTTGCATCGCAAGCTATTGCAACAATGCACCGGACGTGTTCGGTCATCCCGGCCAGCGAGTCCAGTTGTTCTATAGGGAGACCCCTCTTGTGCCTAACGACTCTATTTCATTTGGGGGGCTTTAAATAGACCATGGATGGCCTTGGGCTCCCTTTCTTGGCACTTTGACATACTTGACATCCTTGTGAGCCTAGGCAAACACCTCGTACTCATCTTCATCATTGATCCATCATCATAGTGAGATTGGAAGTGATTCCAAGTGCATTTGCTTGAGTGATTATATCTAGTGGCACTTAGGGATCATTGTGGATATAGATTTCTTATTTCTCTTGGTGGTTGCCGCCACCTATATGGCTTGGAACAGTGGAGGAGCTTCATAATGTGTTGGTGATTGTTCATGGCCGGCTCTAGTGATTGTGAGGGGTCTTGCACCTTCCTCAACGAAGAGCCACAAGGTAGCTTTAGTAAATTGCTCATGTCATTGAGTTACCTCACTTGTGGGTAAGTTCTTGTAGTGTCCATTTGTTGGACGAGGTTCGTGCAACACCTCTTAACTACCGAACTACCAAGTGTTGGTCGACACAACGGGGATTAGAGTGCCGGCAAGCACGTGAACCTCAAGAGAAAAATCATGTGTCATTCTTGTGATTGGATTTCTCCTGGTGATTGGTTGTCATCATATTGTGATTGGTTCATTCCTCTACACGACGGTATAATCACGCTACTCACTCTACTTTCTTGCAAACTAGTTGTAGCAAGCTCTTTAGTGTAGCTAGAATTGAGAGCTTGCTTGGTAGCTTAGTTTCATCTACTAGAGCTCTTTAGTGTAGCCTTGTTGAGAGCTCTTAGTGAGTAGTGACTTAGCCTCTTGTGTGCTTAGAGATCATAGCAACTAGAATTGTTGGGTAGGTGGCTTGCAACCCTTGTAGAGCTAGAGCAAGTTTGCATTTTGCCATTTAGTTTACTAACAAATTGCTCTAGTGGATTTGTAGAGTTTTAAATAGGCTATTCACCCCCTCTAGCCATACTAGCACCTTTCAAGTGGTATTAGAGCCATGGCCACCGTTTGATTGAAGGCTTAACAATCTCGGTGTCAAAAGATGGCTCAAATTGTGTTCAACCATGTGGGAGGGGGGGGGGGCAAACCACCATTCTTTGATAGCATATGCTATGATTATTGGAAGAGAAAAATGAAGATCTATCTTGGTTCAATCAATGACCAAGTATGGGATGTGACCGAGAGTGACTTTGTGATTCTTGATCTAGACAATCTCACAAACAATGACAAGGCCAACAAGAAATGCAATACAATGGCTCTCAACACCATCTACAATGCCATTGATTCCAAGGTGTTTGAGCAAATCAAGGATTGTGAGAGAGCTAGTGAGGTGTGGAAGAGATTAGAGGAAACATATGAGGGCATACCGGCGGTGAAGAGTGCCAAGTTGTACATCCTCAAGGACAAGTTGACAAGCTTCAAGATAAAGGTTGATGAGAGCATTCTGGAGATGTTCCATAGGTTGCAAGTGATTGTTAATGATTTGAAGGCTTTAGGTGAGAAGATCAATGATGATGATATCTCTCATTGGTTCTTGATGTGCTTACCTCCAAGATTTGAGATATTAAGATTGCTCATCATAAGAGGAGGATTGAAGGAGCTTACCCCTAACCAAGTACTAGGTGATGTCATGACACAAGAGACATACCATGTGGAAAGGGAGGGGATTGACAAGGATGAGAAGAAGAAAGATGAAGACAACAAGAAGAGTGTAGCATTCAAGGCTATCTCATCATCCAAGAACAAGGGCAAGTCCAAGAAAGAATCAAGTGATGATGAAGATGCTAATGACATTGATGATGAAGCTATGGCTCTCTTTGTGCACAAGATGGGCAAATTCATGAAGAAGAAGGGCTATGGTGCAAGAAAGAGAAGAGATCACAACAAGAAGTTTGTGAGGAGATGCTACAAGTGTAAGAGCCTAGATCATATTGTAGCAGATTGTTCCTACAATAGTGACAATGATGAGGATAAGAATAAGAAGCATAAGAAGGAGAAGAAGGAAAAGAAGGGAAGTGGCTATGTAGTCACTTGGGATAGTGATGGCACCTCTGATGATGATGATGGCTCTAGTGATGATGGCAAGAAATCTATCAAGAAGGCACTAGCAAGCATTGCCATCAACAACAAGGCTTCCATCTTCGACACTCCATCGACTTGCCTCATGGCAAAGCCCACCAAGGTAAAATATGATGTGAGTGATGATGATTGTGAAAGTGATGATTATAGGAGTGATGATGATGATGAGTACACAAAGGAGGAGCTCATGGACATGTGTGAGCAAGTACACACTTGCTTTGAGATAAAGAGAAAGGAGTGCAAAGAATTGCACAAGAGGGTCAAATCTCTTTAGCAATCCTTTGTTGAGCTCAATGTCACTCATGAGAGGCTAATGGAAGCCCATGACAAGCTTGGCAAAGCTTACTCTAAGCTTGAAAAGGCTCACTCCTCTCTCCTCAAGCAAGTCAAGAAGGAGGAAGCCAAGAAGGAGCAAGTGATTGTGTCATGTGATGTGGGACTAACATGTGATATTCTTGATGAATCATTTTATAAGCCCATTGTTGTTGCTCCTACTAACCCTTCTTGTAGCACTTCCACTTCTACTTCATCTTTGAGCGATGGTTTCACTTGTGATGCCTCAATAATGGTGGAAAATGAGACCCTCAAGGAGGTAAATGAGCTCACTCATGCCTTAGACAATGCCTATGGTGGAGATGTCTGCTTGCTAAAGTACTTGGGTAGCCAAAGGTTTTCTCTCAACAAACAAAGATTAGGCTATACCCCCAAGAAAGACAAGGCGGCCTTTGTCACTCCCAAAGCTAGCTTTATGAAGGACAATGGCTGATTTTGCAATAGATGCAAGCAAGTTGGGCATATAGAGCAATATTGCAAGACTAACAAGAACACGCAACCTAATGTATCCTCAATTAGATTTGATTCTTGTTACATGCTTGTTAAGGGTGCCAATGGTGTGAAAGCTAAGTTTATTGGTACACCAATTGTGGGCTCAAAGAAGAAAGCCATTTGGGTACCAAAAACCTTAGTGACTAACCTTCAAGGACCCAAGCAAGTTTGGGTACCTAAAAAGAATTGATCTTCTTTTGTAGGTCAATTATAAAGCCAGAGAAAGACATTGGGCGCTTGATAGCGGATGCACACAACACATGACCAGTGATTAAAGAATGTTCAATTCAATCAACACAAAAAAGAACAATGGGGTTGATAGTATCACATTTGGTGACAATGGCAAAGGCAAGGTCAAAGGGCTTGGTAAGATTGCTATATCCAATGACTTGAGCATTTCCAATGTGCTACTAGTAGAGAGCTTAAACTTCAACCTATTGTCGGTAGCTCAATTGTGTGATCTTGGTTTCAAGTGCATATTTGGTATAGATGATGTAGAGATCATAAGTGTAGATGGCTCTAACTTGATATTCAAAGGATTTAGATATGAGAATCTATACTTGGGTGATTTCAATGCTTGAGAAGCTCAATTGCCAATATGTTTGCTCACTAAGTCTAGCATGGGTTGATTATGACATAGAAGGCTTAGTCATGTTGGAATGAAACAATTGAACAAATTGATTAAGCATGATCTAGTTAGAGGCTTGAAAGATGTCACATTTGAGAAGGATAAGCTATGTAGTGCATGTCAAGCCAGAAAGCAAGTTGGCAACACACACCCTAAGAAGAGCACGATGAGTACATCTAAGGTATTTGAGTTGTTGCACATGGACTTGTTTGGACCAACCACTTACACTAGCATTGGTGGAAACAAATATGGATTTGTGATTGTGGATGATTTCACTAGATATACATGGGTGTTCTTTCTTGTTGACAAGAGTGATGTGTTTGCAACCTTCAAGACATTCATCAAGAGAATTCACAATGAGTTTGAAACAACCATCAAGAAAGTGAGAAGTGACAATGGAAGTGAATTCAAGAACACATGAGTTGATGATTTGTGTGATGAGTTTGAGATTAGACATCAATTCTCAGCCAAGTGCACTCCATAATCAAATGGCCTAGTTGAGAGGAAGAATAGAACTTTGATTGACATGGCAACATCAGTGTTGAGTGAGTACAATGTGAGTCATTCATTTTGGACGGAAGCAATCAACACGGCTTGCTACTATAGCAACTGACTTTATTATCACCCTATGATGGAGAAGACACCATATGAGCTCTTGAATGGTAGAAAGCCCAATATTACATACTTTTGGGTTTTTTGTTACAAATGCTACATATTGAAGAAAGGCACTAGATTGAGCAAGTTTGAGAAGAAATGTGATGAAGGTTTCTTACTTGGTTACTCCACTACTAGCAAAGCTTATAGAGTTTGGAATTTGGCTAGTGGTACTCTTGAGGAGGTTCATGATGTGAAATTTGATGAAACCAATGGTTCCTAAGAGGAAGATGAGAATCTAGATGATGTGAGAGGCACTCAATTGGTCAATGCAATGACGAACATGGACATTAGTGATATAAGGCCTAGAGAGGTGATTGATGTTGAAGATGACAAGAATCAAGTGCTCTCTAACTCAAATGTGCAAGCTAGTGGTTCTCATGATCAAAATCAAGCTAGTACAAGTGATGACAAAATACAAGATCAACAACAAGTGGCTAGTTCATCATCTCAACCAAATGATCAATCAAGTGCAAGCAATCAAGTTCAAATCCTCCAACCAACAATGTTGCAAGAGATCATCCTTTGGATTCTATCATTGGTGATATCTCAAGAGGTGTGCAAACTAAATCAAGATTGGCATCATTTTATCAATATTTTTCATTTGTATCATCCATTGAACCAAAGAAGATAGATGAAGCTTTGTTGGATATTGATCAGGTGAATGCTATACATGAAGAGCTAAACAACTTCACAAGAAATCAAGTATGGGAGTTAGTTGAGAGGCCTAAGGATCATAATGTGATTGGAACAAAGTGGGTCTTTTGGAACAAGCAATATCAAGATGGGATAGTTGTAAGGAACAAAACAACATTAGTGACTCAAGGTTACACTCAAGTTGAAGGTCTTGACTTTGGAGAAACATATGCCTCGGTTGTAAGATTAGAAGTAATTAGGATCTTGCTAGCCTATGCTTGTGCCCATAACATCAAGTTGTACCAAATGGATGTGAAGAGTGCATTTCTCAATGGGTACATCAATGAGCTTGTGTATGTTGAGCAACCTCCTAGTTTTGAAGATGAGAAGAAGCTCAACCATGTTTACAAGTTGAGAAAGGCTTTGTATGAACTAAAGCAAGCACCTAGAGCATGGTATGAGAGATTGAGGGATTTCCTACTCTCTAAGAGATTTATTATGGGTAAGGTTCACACCACTCTCATCACCAAAAAGATTGGCAAGGACTTGTTTGTGTTATAAATCTATATTGATGATATCATATTTAGATCAACCAATCAAGATTTTTATGAGGTGTTTGGAAAGATGATGGCAAGTGAGTTTGAGATGTCTAGGATTGGAGAGCTTAGTTACTTCCTTGGTCTTCAAATCAAGCAAATGAAGAATGACACATTTGTGAATCAAGGCAAGTACATCAAAGACATGCTCAAGAAGTTTGGAATGTATGATGCTAAAGCTATTAGTACACCAATGGGGACAAATGGAAACTTGGATAGTGATGCTAGTGGCAACATGGTGGATCAAAAGATGTATCAGTCTATGATTGGAAGCCTACTCTATATGACCGCATCAAGGCTAGATGTGATGTTTAGTGTATACATGTGTGTTAGATTTCAAGCCTCACCAAGAGAGAGTCATTTGAAGGCAACTAAAAGAATATTGAGGTATTTGAAGCATACACAAAATATTGGATTGTGGTATCCCAAAGGAGCAAGATTTGAGTTGATTGGATATTCAGACTCGAATTATGCAGGATGCAAAGTTGAGAGGAAGAGCACATCGGGCACATATCAACTATTGGGAAGATCACTTCTGTCTTGGTCATCAAAGAAGCAAAATAGTGTAGCACTTTCAACTATCGAAGCTGAGTACATTTTGGCCGGTAGTTGTTGTGCTCAATTACTTTGGATGAAGGCTACTTTGAGTGACTTTGGAATCAAATTCAAACAAGTGCTATTGCTATGTGACAATGAGAGTGTCGTGAAGCTCACCAACAACCCAGTTCAATATTCAAGAACAAAGCACATAGATGACTGCCATCACTTCATAAGAGATCACCAACAAAAAGAGGACATTTGCATTGAAAGTGTAGGCACCGATGATCAACTTGCCAATATCTTCACCAAGCCACTTGATGAAAAAAAGGTTTTGCAAGCTAAGGAATGAATTGAACATACTTGACTTCTCAAATATGTGTTGATGCACCCCCATTATATGACATGCCTCTTCTTCGAGCAAAGCAAGGTAAAATTGATTGACATGTCATTCATCCATTGCTAAGGACTTGTTTAGTGCATCTAGTCACTCCTTACATGTCTTAGGCTCATTCATGAAAATCAAAAGAATTTGATGCTTGTATAGTACCACTATTGCTTCTATGCTTGATATGATCTAGTGGTAGCATATGACATGTTTGTGGGCTTGTGAACCTAGTATTTGATCTAGAAAATGAGCTATACGTGTTTAACTCAACATGGTACAAGATAACCCTTATTTGGAGGTGTGAAGAAGCTTGTCCTTGGATCAAACTGAGTTAAATATCTTTGGCAGGTAATCTAGATTGAATCAAATTGGGAAAATGATCCTCACTTATCATGGTTTCACACAACCTATCTAAAATTTGAGCTCATCTTTTGTGGTCATTGATGACAAAGGGGGAGAGAAATTCACCAAGTTAGCAAGATAGGGAGAAATATGCTAAAGGAAGGGGATAAATTAAAATTTGATGCACACAAGTAGGGGGAGAAATCTCATAAACTTGTATGTTGCATTTGGATGTGCATTACATATGTTTGCTTGCATGGCACAAGTTCTTTAATTCCATATCCATGCTTGTGTGCTGTATGCTAGATCATAGAAATTGGTTGATGAAATGAAAACTAGCATGCATAGGATAGCTAGACACTTGAATTGCTTTTATAAGTGGTACTAGATCCTTGTTTCTAATGTTGATCTTACGAGGTATCTAGTTTGCCTTTGTTTTCAAGTGGTATCTAGCAAATCATGGTGCTAAGGATGGTGTTCAAATGGCAACTCCGATTGGTATCATACTTCAAAGGTCTATTCTTTACACCTTAGCATCATTTGGTAGTCATTACTTCCCCACACTTCCTAACTATGTATATGTGCAAGCTTTCAAATCCAAACTCTTAGCACATATGTAGAGGGAGCTAATGCTACTAATTTAGGTTTATGAAACTTGTCCATATCCTTTACATATGATAAAATGTTTGGGTAAGCAACATGAATCCAAAAAGATTTTATTGAATATCTTTGTGAAAAGGTTGTCATCAATTACCAAAAATAGAGAGATTGGAAGCCCTAGTTTGATTTTGGCTAATTGATAAAACTTAGATACTAACCTTTGTCATGAGTGTCATGTGAGCAAGGTTCATTCATACCAAGTGATGGAGCATGGTGATGAAGTCCATGGAGATGGAGATTGTAACACCCTAAAATTAGCTACTTTCTAAAAAGAGTAAAATAATTTCTGTTAATTGTCTTGTGCTCATAAAAACATAGGTAAAAGAAAATTTTCTTTAAATTAAAATCCAACATAAGGGTAGCACCATGTTTGCGCATACATGCCGTTGCATTGGTACTTTTGTGATGAGTGGTTTGGAAAGTAAATTCAAATCTCAATCTTCAAAATATTATTTTTAAGGTAGTGGTTTAAAAAGAATTTGAAAACTTGTAAAAACAAAAGTTAGATAATATGCCTTGTTTTCAAAATCCAAAGGCTTGGAAAAGGTTTTAAGACATGTTAGAACGATGCCTCTCTTTCCAGAAATCTTTTCGACCTTTTTCGAGATTAAATTCCTATTTCTTAGAGCTTTGTATTTTTCCTCGATCAATGCAAAAAGTCTTTTTCAGGAGCTAAAACCACTTTGGTTGTGTTCCTCATTCTTTCATCTATCCCTAGGAAATTTTCTAGTATTTTTCAGAGCTTAGAGATATTTTTCGGACCCTAAATAGTAATTCCTGATTTTCTGTAATTATTTTAATTCCGAAAATCAATTATTTCCTAAAATATCTCGGATTTCCAAAATCTCCAAACCCTGCATATATATATGCCAGCGTAGCCCTCAACGCGAGGATTCCAGAAGTATAACCCGTTTTTTGAGCCACCACTTGTAGCCCCGCAGATCGGACGCCGAAGTTTAGAAAAACTAGGTTTTCGGTGAACTCTTCGGCGAGCTTTTTTGGCCAAACCGTCGCGTTCCGGCATCAACCACCACCACCACGAGGTAGATCTCATTGTTCTCTACACTGTAGTGTCCTTCTTTTGTCGAATCCATCACTGTTTGACTGTTTGGCCTTCGTTCTCCTTTTTCCGGTCGGTTTCCCGACGAAGAACTCCATGGCTGGCCCTCTTCTTCGAGTTCTTCGGCCATCACGCGCCTGCAGCTGGCCCCGTTCACCGCCACTCGGCAGGCCCCACACCATGGCCCCACGACGCTAGTCTCGCTGCCCTCCGATGCGCAGCCCCGCGTCTGCTGCTCGTGCGAGCAGGACTGGGCGCCACCACTGAGGCTGCTCGGGCCTTGCCTGTGCAGGCCGCTGCGGCCCCATGGCCTAACGCGTGTGGGCCCCTGTGCCACCGCAGCCTAATGCGGCCGCTAGCTAGCGCCAGTGCCCCTCTGCCGGCTGTCCCCGAGCCCCTCCGACGAGCAACAGCAGCCCATGGCTTCCATGCCATACCGTGAGGTAGATGAAGCAAGGTAGAAGAAGATGCAACTATTTATGATTTTGCCATCCTATTGTTAATCTCCGCCATTTAACCGTTTTAACTTCGTTTTAGTTCATTCTAGTTGCGTTAGATTCATGTCATCGAGATCTACGCAGTAGAGTTATTAGTTTATATGTCACATGTTTATGAATTTATTTTATTAAAATATTAATTGTGCTATAATTAATTAATCACTGTCTAAGAAAAATCGATTTAGGTTTTTAATTCCATTTCAATTGCGCTAGTTGCATCGCAACATTTGATACGTGTTAATGATGATGTGAGATTTGTCATCAATTACAATCATAAGATTTTTCCAAATCTCTGACTTTGGGATGCTACATTACAATATTTATACACCTGATATATAGCTGGAACTTTCTGATATATAATTATATATATCACTAGTGTTTAGGTACTATCATATATAAAGCCATGTACTAGCAGTATTTACCAATGTATAGTATGCGTAAGGTACTGTTAGAACCATGTATAGATAGATAAATGAACATTACCTTTAATGGGGCGCGTTGGAGCAGACAGACACTCCATAGGACCAGCTCTGCAAATCAGTGCTAGGCCTTTTAACTAAAATCAATCTAGATTTTAATTCCGCTTTCCATCCGCGTTTGTTTCATAACGTTGTATGCTATGCGTTAACAATGCTATGCACCATGTCCATGTTTATGGTTTTCAACATAAATCTTAATTGGTTAATATTATTGCTCACACCGTTTTTTGTACTAAAAGCAAATTAGTTTTTTTTTATCTCGAGCCATTCTCGTCGTGTTACTTTTGTTTCGGCGTGTTCTACGCAGTGGCATTAGTGGTTCTCATATTACTCAAATGTGTTTTGGCAGTTAAAAAGTTAATTGTATTAATACTATCACTTGCATCATTTTCGGAATATAAAGTCAATATAGGTTTTATACTACGCTCTTTCTTAAGCAATGAATCAAGTTGATTAATGAAAATATTTACATCTGTTTCTACAGTTAAAATAAGTTAAATGGATATGTTTTATTTTCCGTTGAACTAAAAATCCTTTGATGGTCGCTTTTTTCATCGAATCGCATATAGCGTGTCTTTTGCGTCTGTGTGTTCGTAGCGATGCATAGAATCATATTTCAAACTTTTTTACTTATTTTTCTATGATTGGTGTATTGTTTTGATATAGATGCAATTGTATGCTATGCATGTATGTGTATGGATGTTGTGTGGTGTTCTACAATTACGTCCAGTCGGTGAGATATACGTGGTGATCCAAAAGAAGAAGAAGGATGTTGAAGATTAAAGCTTACCAAAGGATCGGTATTTAAGGCAAGTGTACCAAAGGCCCCTTGTACCTATGAACAATTACTATTCATATTCATGCATGTGTCTAATTTGATATACCCTTAAGGACTTTACCTAGATGAATTCTTATACCACATATCCTTGTCACCTATGTTTTGGGTATGCATTTTGGATAGATGCTACAACGCTTAACATAAAATAATTGTTAAACATGACTAAAGGCTATATGCAACATGATAAAACAGAGCTTTTTAGCAACAGATAGGGGGCTAGAGTACGAGGTTGAGTACTCTAGTGCCTCTCTATAAGGAATTAATCCTAAAGCGGCAACCCGGAAGGTTCCGTACAACCCCGAGTGTGATATGGCTCTGACTTTAACCTGTTAACTAGATTGTACTAGCTCGTCTATAGCTTCTAGTAAGGGTATGAGGGTATCTTTTCTTTTTCTGCTAGGATGTGTGCACCGTGCTGTGATGCCCACGTGTGCCACTCCTTAATAGCTATGACTTGTTAGTGCGACTAGCTAAGGGTTTCATAGTGAAACCCTACCACACTTCCTGGGAAGAGGTGTAGTGGGCCTTGCAAACCCTGGCATTGGGAATCACGGCTCGATGGGTAAAGATGTACAATTTCTACAGAAATATTTGACCTGTTATAACAGCCATGCTCATGGATATGAGTGGTCTGGTTCCTTCAAGATTAGTGCTTATTGTGGGTGTTGGATGGATAGGAATTGAGATAAACATGACTATACTTTAATATCACTTGGGAATTAGGACTGTTCATTAAAGCAGTGATTCAGGATGCTAAAATTTGATCAACTAAAATTGCAAACTGCAGTCAAATAGTGTCAAGCCTTTTGAGCCTCATAGATCCCTTTGATATACTTGCTAAGCATGGTGAGCTTACATTTGCTTTACATCCAATGAAAATCCTGGATGGGTACTAGATTGCTGGTTTGGAGGAGTTAGGCTTGTGGTCAACCAGTCAGTCGTCCCTTTAGATTTGGAGTCTTCACCAAAAGATCAGAGTTACCTTTTCGCTGTCTATACTCTAAGGTTATTTTCCTTTTACTAATATAATATGTAATAAGTATTGTCTTTTGATATTACCCTTATTTGTGGCTATATGTGAGATTTGACTTCCTGGGCTCACATATAGTGTGTATCTGGTTTTGTCCTTAAAACCGGGTGCTACAAAGTGGTATCAGAGAAATGCTGACTGTAGGACGCAAGCCTAGTTAGCACTGGTTGTTTCTAAAAACCTATTTTACTATAAAACTATTTCTCCACCTCCTTGACTCATTGAATTGAATATTTCCAATCCTTGTCCTATTTTCTCCCCTCCTTGATAGCTCCCTTGGAGCTATACTTTTTTATCTCCTTGAGTTGTTGTTCTTGATCTCTTGCGAACTTTCTAGTCTCACCTCTATTCAAAATTCCAAAGCCATGTTAAGAAGTTTTCCCCTAAGAATGCCTACCAAGTAGCTAGAAGGAACGATTAGCAATGAGCTTGTATTACGTGTTTGAGTGGTTTGTCCTAATGATCATGGCTGAGTTGGATCTTTGTAATGAGTGCAATGAGTTTGTGGGTTATGCTCACAATTTCATTTATATTAAAGGTTTAAGGTATAAGGGATAAGGAAATAAATAGTCTGGGTTCTCTTTCTCTTGTTTCCTGCTTTCTATCTTCTGGAGCAGTCTGACTTCTATGGCCTATGTCTCCAACCTCTAGGCAACCAAACATTCTGAGAAAATTCTGGGTGAAAGTAGACTTCAAGATCTTTCTTTTCCCGCAAGAGTCACCTTGATAGCATTTCTGGTTTGGGAGATATGAAAATCACAATGCGATACATCGGCGCTGTCTGAAATCTGTAATAGTTTCTGTTGAGCAAAGATTTCGAGAAAGTTAACTACAGAATCTGAAGGAGTGGTCTAAAATAAAGTTGTGGGGAATTTTATAAGCTTTTCAACGGTTTAAGATGCAACTCTATTAGATAAACGGAACTCAAGATATGGATGTTTTTCTGTTCTGCTGTTTTCTATCTATGGGAAGGATCAATTTTTCTTATTCTTATCTATGTCCACATGCTCTCTAGGATGTCAGAGGATGATAATACACCTTGAGAAAGTTACATGCTGAATGTTGGTGCCCCTATCCCATCTCTTCATAAGGGGGGTAGCCAAGCTAAGAGTGTTGTGAGTTGGTGAACCACAAGGAGTTCGGATCTATGTCAAGATTGATCTTTGAGCTAGCTATGGTTGGGAGTTTGATCTTCACGTACCTAGGATATAGACAGTTGCAAGAATGCTCAAGACTAAGATTAACTCTTGAAAACAATTAGATTGGTTTTGATTTCTATTTAAAGCTCTTTCCTTGAAATGAAATCTTCAAAAGATGTTGGAAAATGAATTAACAACCTTTTTTATTCAAAAACTTTGAAAAACTTCTTCAAAAGTTGTGTTGAACTAAGTTCAAAAGGGTTTAAGTTTGTTTTCTCATTTTCAAGAGTTGGTATTCGAAACTTAATTTCAAAAGTATTTCACCAAAGAATAAGAGTTGATTTGAAAAGAGTATTAAAGTTTAAAAGATTCAAAAAGAGTTGCTAAAGACTATATTTGAGACATTTCAAAAGTTTTGATTTAAATTTTGAAAGACTCTTTTGCTCATTCAAAAGAAAACAATCTGATTTGAACTGCTTCACTCAAGGTTTTAGTTTAAAAACAGATATTCACAAAAAGTTTGAAAGTATCTTATTTCTAAAAACTTCAAAAAGTTGGAAGTAAATTTGGATTTCAAAACTCACTTTGTTTGAACTAAATTTCAAAAAGAGTAAAATGTATTCGGTTACTCTTCAAAGAGTTATTCTAAAAATACTTTTGAACCAATTTATTCTAAAACACTTTGAAAATAACTCTAAAGTGTTTTTAAAATGGGTTGTTGGGAAAAGACCAATTGAAATAAAAAAACAATTTGAGTTGTATTATTTCAAATTTTATTTGAAAGGTGTTCAAAATGCTTTCAAGATAGTTTACAAAAGTTTGAAAAATTTGGTTCAAAAGTTTGCAACAATTTGCATTTGGAAATGGAGCACTTTTGGCTTTGAATTAGAATTAAGTTTGATTTCTAAACAAAATTTGAAAAGAAAAGGTTTGAGTTGATTTCAAAAATGTATTTCTAAAAGGAGTCTTCCAAAATGGTTTGAAAGGGTTGAAAATTATTTGATTTAATTCCCCAAAAGTCTTATTCCAAAAAGAATATGAACATGTGTTTGACTTCAATAGAAAATGGGAATTGAAAACTTACTCTCTTCATTTCTAAAGTAGTTTTGAAATTGATTTGGTTTGATTTTAGAAATCCCAAAAGAGTTCATTCAAAATGATTTGAAAATGAAGTTGAAAGTTTTCTTTGTTTTCTAAAATCTTAAAAATCCCTTGTTTGAAACAGATTTCAAAAGAACCTGAGTTGATTTGTCTGCTCTTTATCTGAGATTTGATTATAAAGTTGAGTTTTCAAAAGAGTTTGAAAAACAAAGCTTAGTATGTTTTCCTATGTTTCCAATGATTTGAAAATGGTTGGGTTATTTCAAAACCTTAAAAACATTTATTCAAAAGAGTTTCAAAATATTTTCTTGAGTTCTAAACATAAAACATATTCTGAAAGCTATTTCAAAGGAGTTGAAGAAGAAAATTTGTTCGGTTTTGATTTAAAGTCTTCCTTTTGAAAAGTAAAACATTTCAAAATACATAAAAAGATGAACCATAGAATTCAAAGTTCTGATTCAAGCTAAGCAAGATCTTTTGGAAGCTTAACATATGGATAACAAGATTCATTGGAATGAATTAAGAGAAGCAACAAGATCGGACTTAGAATAAGATGGAACAAGAATGTGCAAGTGTGGCCACGTGAAGAGTTCTCATACAACACAAGGTGAGCATCAAGATGGTGTTGCTCAAGGAAGTGAAGAAGATCCCAAGTTGAAGTATCCCTCTCTTCTTTGCTCTTCTTCTCCGAATCTTGGGGACGAGATTCATCTTAAGGGGGGTAGAATTATAACACCCTAAAATTAGCTACTTTCTAAAAAGAGTAAAATAATTTTTGTTAATTGTCTTGTGCTCATAAAAACATAGGTAAAAGAAAATTTTCTTTAAATTAAAATCCAACATAAGGGTAGCACCATGTTTGCTCATACATGCCGTTGCATTGGTACTTTTGTGATGAGTGGTTTGGAAAGTAAATTCAAATCTCAATCTTCAAAATATTATTTTTCAAGTAGTGGTTTAAAAAGAATTTGAAAACTTGTAAAAACAAAAGTTAGATAAGATGCCTTGTTTTCAAAATCCAAAGGCTTGGAAAAGGTTTTAAGACGCATTAGAATGATGCCTCTCTTTCCGGAAATCTTTCTGACCTTTTTCGGGATTAAATTCCTATTTCTTGGAGTTTTGTCTTTTTCCTCGATCGATGCAAAAGTCTTTTTCAGGAGCTAAAACCACTTTGGTTGTGTTCCTCATTCTTCCATCTATCCCTAGGAATTTTCCTAGTATTTTTCGGAGCTCAGAGATATTTTTGGGAGCCTAAATAGTAATTCTCGATTTTCTGTAATTATTTTAATTCCAAAAATCAATTATTTCCTAAAATATCTCGGATTTCCAAAATCTCCAAACCCTGCGTATATATATGCCAACGTAGCCCTCGACGTGAGGATTCCAGAAGTACAGCCCGTTTTTCGAGCCGCCACTCGTAGCCCCGCGATCGGACACTGAAGTTTGGAAAAGCTAGGTTTCCGACGAACTCTTCGGCGAGCTTTTTCGGCCAAACCATCGCGTTCTGGGATCAACCACCACCACCATGAGATAGATCTCATTGTTCTCTACACCATAGTGTCCTTTTATCAAATCCATCACCGTTTGACTGTTTCCCCTTTGTTTTCCTTTTTCTGGTCAGTTTTCCGGCGAGGAACTCCATGGCCGGCCCTCTTCTTCGAGTTCTCTGGCCATCACATGCCTACAGCCAGCCCCATTCACCGCCACCCAGCAGACCCCATGCCACCGCCTAGCGACGCCTATCTTGCTGCCCTCCCATGCGCAGCCCCACGTCTGCTGCTCGTGCGAGCAGGACTGGGCGCCACCACCGAGGCTGCTTGGGCCTTGCTCGTGCAGGCTACTGCGGCCCCATGGCTCAGCCCCGCGCGTGGGCCCCTGTGCCACCACGGCCTGATGCGGCCTCCAGCCAGCGCCGGTGCCCCTCTACCGGCCATCCCTGAGCCCCTTCGATGAGCAGCAGCAACCCATGGCTTCCATGCCATACCGTGAGGGAGATGAAGCAAGGTAGAAGAAGATGCAACTATTTACGATTTTGCCATCCTATTGTTAATCTCTGCCGTTTAACTATTTTAACTCCATTTTAGTTCATTCCAGTTGCGTTAGATTCGTGTCGTCGAGATCTCCATAGTAGAGTTATTAGTTTATATGTCACATGTTTATGAATTTATTTTATTAAAATATTAATTGTGCTATAATTAATTAATCGTTGTTTAAGAAAAATCGATTTAGGTTTTTAATTCTGTTTCAATTGCGCTAGTTGCATCGCAACATTTGATACATGTTAATGATGATGTGAGATTCGTCATCAATTAAAATCATAAGATTTTCCCAAATCTCTAACTTTGGGATGCTACATTACATATTTATACACCTGATATATAGATGGAACTTTCTGATATATAATTATATATATCACTAGTGTTTAGGTACTATCACATATAAAGCCATGTACTAGCAGTATTTATCAATGTATAGTACGCGTAAGGTACTGTTAGAACCATGTATAGATAGATAAATGAACATTACCTTTAATGGGGAGCGTTGGAGCAGACAGATACTCCATAGGACCAGCTCTGCAAATCAGTGCTAGGCCTTTTAACTAAAATCAATCTAGATTTTAATTCTGCTTTCCATCCATGTTTGTTTCATAACATTGTATGCTATGCATTAACGATGCTATGCAGCATGTCCGTGTTTATGGTTTTCAACATAAATCTTAATTGGTTAATATTATTTCTCACACCGTTTTTCATACTAAAAGCAAATTAGTTTTTTTATCTCGAGCCATTCTCGTCGCGTTACTTTTGTTTTGGCATGTTCTATGTAGTGGCGTTAGTGGTTCTCATATTACTCAAATGTGTTTTGGTAGTTAAAAAGTTAATTGTATTAATACTATCACTTGCATCGTTTTCGTAATATAAAGTCAATATAGGTTTTATACTATGTTCTTTCTTAAGCAATGAATCAAGTTGATTAATGAAAATATTTGCATGTGTTTCTATAGTTAAAATAAGTGAAATGGATAGGTTTTATTTTCCGTTGCACTGAAAATCCTTCGATGGTCGCTTTTTCGTCGAATCGCATATAGCGTGTCTTTTGCGTATGTGTGTTCGTAGCGATGCGTAGAATCGTATTTTAAACTCTTTTACTTATTTTTCTATGATTGGTGTATTGTTCAGATATAGATGCAATTGTATGCTATGCATGTATGTGTATGGATGTTGTGTGGTGTTCTATGATTATGTCCAGTCAGTGAGATATACGTGGTGATCCAGAAGAAGAAGGACGTTGAAGATTAAAGCTTACCGAAGGATCGGTATTTAAGGCAAGTGTACCAAAGGCCCCTTGTACCTATGAACAATTACTATTCATATTCATGCATGTGTCTAATTTGATATACCCTTAAGGACTTTACCTAGATGAATTCTTGTACCACACATCCTTGTCACCTATGTTTTGGGTATGCATTTTGGATAGATGCTGCAACTCTTAACATAAAATAATTGTTAAACATGACTAAAGGCTATATGCAATGTGATAAAATGGAGCTTTTTAGCAACAGATAGGGGGCTAGAGTACGGGGTTGAGTACTCTAGTGCCTCTCCATATGGGCTTAATCCTGAAGCAGCAACCCGGAAGATTCCGTACAACCCTGAGTATCATATGGCTCTGACTTTAACCTGTTAACTAGATTGTACTAGCTCGTCTATAGCTTCCAGTAAGGGTAAGAGGGTATCTTTCCTTTTTCTGCTAGGATGTGTGCACCGTGCTGCGATGCCCACATGTGCCACTCCTTAATAGCTATGACTTGTTAGTGCGACTAGCTAAGGGTTTCATAGTGAAACCCTGCCACACTTCCTGGGAAGAGGTGTAGTGGGCCTTGCAAACCCCGACATTGGGAATCATGGCTTGGTGGGTAAAGAGAAATATTTGACCTATTATAACAGCCGTGCTCACGGATATGAGCGGCCTGGATCCTTCAAGATTAGTGGTTACTATGGGTGTTGGATGGATGGGAATTGAGATAAACATGACTATACTTTAATATCACTTGGGAATTAGGACTGTTCATTAAAGCAGTGATTCAGGATGCTAAAATTTGATCAACTAAAATTGCGAACCATAGTCAAATAGTGTCAAGCCTTTTGAGCCTCATAGATCCCTTTGATATACTTGCTAAGCATGGTATGCTTACACTTGCTTTACATCCAATGAAAATCCTGGATGGGTACCAGATTGCTGGTTTGGAGGAGTTAGGCTTGTGGTCAACCAGTCAGTCATCCCTATGGATTTGGAGTCTTCACTAGAAGATCGGAGTTGCCTTTCCACTATCTATACTCTAAGGTTATTTTCCTTTTACTAATATGATATGTAATAAGTATTGTCTTTTGATATTACCCTTATTTGTGGCTATATGTGAGATTTGACTTCCTGGGCTCACATATAGTGTGTATCTAGTTTTGTCCTTAAAACCGGGTGCTACAGAGATGGACATGTGTTGATGATGATATAGCTCCAACTTGAAAAGAAGAAAGAGAAAAATAAAAACAAGGTTGATCAAGGCAAAGGTATCAAATAGGTTTTTGTTTTGGCACTCAAGACACCATAAAGGGTGTGAGTGTGCTTAGGATAGATAGCTGTACTATAAAGAGGGTAAATCTTTGGCTAAGCAGTTATTGAGTGCCACTAGGTGACATGATTCTTGCATATGCATTAGGGGCCTAGTGTGCTAACAATTAACCCTTGAAAATGCTTTGCGAAAATACTAACACACATGCACATTGGTGATACACTTGGTGGTTAGCACATGGAAGCAAGGGTGGTGAAGTTTGAGTTGAAAAGGAGGATTTCAGGCATGACCGGACACTACAACTTGGATCGGACACTAGTGCAACATGCGTCCGATGCTATTGGAACATTGACTGGACGCTAATACAACATGTGATCAGATGCGCCTGTGCAACTGTTCATAGAAAGGCAACACATGCGGTTGAATGACCTGACGCTGGGTGAGTCCGGTCAGTAGTGATCGGATGCGTCCAGTCATCAAAATACCTCTCTAGAACCTCTTTGGATCGCACCAGACGCTGATGCAACAATGACCAGACGCTACTACAACAATGTGAAAGGTCCTAATGGCTAGAGGGGGGGGTGAATAGCCTATTAAAAAATTCTACAACAACACTAAGACAATTGATTAGTCAATAAGATGGCGAAGTGAATTTTGCGCTAGCACTACACTTGTGTTGCAAGCCACCTACCCAACTCTAATCTCTATGATCTCTAGTATATCACACAAGGGCTAAGTCCCTAATTTACACCTAGGTGAACAAGCTAGCAAGAGAACTACAACTAAATAGCTACACTAGCTACACTAACTAGCAACAACTACCACAAGCTCTACACAAGTAAATGCACAAAGTAAACCAAGAGAGTGGTAGAGAAGATATACCACCATGGCAAGTGATCAATCAGTGGAGACCAAAGAACACCAACGAGACAATGATGACACAATCAATTTTTCCTCTGAGGTTCACTTGCTTGCCAGCAAGCTAGTCCCCATTGTGGTGATTCACTCACATGGAGGTTCACACGCTAATAGGCAT
The DNA here is from genome assembly GCF_019320115.1 of Miscanthus floridulus. NCBI lineage: Eukaryota > Viridiplantae > Streptophyta > Magnoliopsida > Poales > Poaceae > Miscanthus > Miscanthus floridulus. The sequence continues at coordinate 69,299,151 of NC_089580.1, forward strand.
CACACGCCTAACCCACAACCGGGTGCCGCATAACCAACACAAGATGAGGATCCACTAGAGTTGCCTTTGGCGCTCCACCGGGGAAGGCACAAGAACCCCTCACAATCACAATGAATAGAGCTGAAGACAATCACCTTTCTCTGCTCGATGATCTATCAACCACCGGGCCATCTAGGTGTCGGCAAACACCAAGAGTAACAAGATCTCCACCAGCCCAAATCGCCCAACTAGTGCCACAAGATGCTAGACCACTAAGCAATGCACTAGAGGCTCTCCAATCTCACTCAAGATGATGAAATCAAGTGTGCAAGTGAGTGGAGTGGTGTGCTTAGCTCTCAAAGGGTGTATGCAGCTGTTAGAAGTGCCAAGAGAGTGGCCAAGGCCGGCCACCACCTCTATTTATAAGCCCACAAGCAAATAGAGTCGTTACCCCTTGGAGCCAGCTTCTGCAAGGTCATTAGACACGGTAGTGGTGGCACCACCCTAGGGGTGGTGGTGCCCCCCCAACCGTCAATTTCAATGGCTAGTTTGACTAGCCACGGTCACTAGACAGGGTGGTGGTGGCACCGCCCCTGGGGTGGCGGTGACCACTCATCCAACTGCCCAAAAACATAGCCTCTAGAAAAATATGGTAGTGCATCGCCCTCAGGATGGTGGTGACCATGGCGGTGACCAACCCCATTTACCCTAGTCTCTAGATAAATATGGTGGTGGCACCACCCTGCCTACGGCGGTGACTAGGCAATGCACCGCCCTCACTATGGCGGTGCACACCGGACGCTTCGGTGCCCATGCTCACTCAACTGCTGCTCGACCGAGTCTAGGTGGGCACCGCCATAGGGGTGGTAGTGCCACCGGACAAGGTGGCGGTGCCCCACCAGAGCACCTCCCTCTTGGCCTCCTCAGCCGGTCATCGCCACAAGGGTGGCGGTGCACCGGATAGGGCATGGTAGTGCCCTTAGGGTAGCACACCGAGCCTAGTAATGCCTCCTTTTCTTCACCTTTTTCATCACCTTTGCAAATGTGCTAACACTCCAAGTGTTTTACCATCATGTGCAAGTGTGTTAGCATTTTCACAATCATTTTTCAAAGGTTAATCACTTTCTCACCGATTATGCACTAGGCCTAAAATGCATATGCATATTTTTTCCAACACCTAGTGCCACTAGATGATCGAGTTGTCTGATAAGAGCTCCCTCTTAATAGTACAACCATCTATCCTAAATGTGATCACACCCACTAGGTGTCTTGATCACCAAAACAAAATGGCCCTATGGATTTCACCTTTGCCTTGAGCCCATTTTGTTTTTCTCTTTCTTCTATTCCAAGCTCGAGCACTTGATCATCTTCATGGACTCCACCATCATCCTCATCATGATTATCTCCATTTGTTCCATCACTTGGAATGTACTTAACCTATCTCATATTCACTTAGAGCACATAGGTTAGTACCTAGGGTTTCATCAATTCACCAAAACCAAACTAGAGCTTTCATAATGACTGGATGCTACTGCAACGAGAGGACCATTGGGCACCAACAGTCAAATTCAAATAGTCTACGACTGGATGCTACTGCAACTTTGATTGGATGCTATTGCAACTTGCATCATAGGCTATTGCAACAACGCACTGGATGCGTCTGATCACCCCAACCAGCGAGTCCAGTCGTTGCATAGGGAGCCCCCTCTTGTGCCTAACGGTTCTATTTCTTTTGGGGGTCTTTAAATAGACCATGGCCGGCCTTGGGCTCTATCTCTTGGCACTTTGACATACTTGCCATCCTTATGAGCCTAGGCAAACACCTCCCACTCATCTCCATCATTGATCCATCATTATAGTGAGATTGGGTGTGATTCCAAGTGCATTTGCTTGAGTGATTGCATCTAGTGGCACTTAGGGATCATTGTGGCTACAGATTTCTTGTTTCTCTTGGTGGTTGCTGCCACCTAGATGGCTTGGAGTAGCGGCGGAGCTTCGGCACATGTTGGTGATTGTTCGTGGCTGACTCCGATGATTGTGAGGGGTCTTGCACCTTCCCCGGCAAAGCGCCGCAAGGTAGCTCTAGTAAATTGCTTGTGTCATTGAGTTACCTCACTTGTGGGTAGGTTCTTGCAGGGTCAATTTGTTGGATGAGGTTCGCGCAACACCTCTTAGCCATCGAACCATGAAGTGTTGGTCGACACAATGGGGATTAGCGTGCCAACAAGCACGTGAACCTTAGGAGAAAAATCATGTGTCATTCTTGTGATTGGATTTCTCTTAGTGATTGGTTGTCATCATATTGTGATTGGTTCATTCCTCTATATGACGGTATAATCACCCTACTCACTCCATTACTTTCTTGCAAACTAGTTGTAGCAAGCTCTTTAGTGTAGCTAGATTTGAGAGCATGTTTGGTAGATTAGTTTCATCTAGTGGAGCTCTTTAGTGTAGCCTTGTTGAGAGCTCTTAGTGAGTAGTGACTTAGCCTCTTGTGTGCCTAGAGATCATAACAACTAGAATTGTTGGGTAGGTGGCTTGCAACCCTTGTAGAACTAGAGCAAGTTTGCATTTCACCATTTAGTTTACTAACAAATTGCTCTAGTGGATTTGTAGAGTTTTAAATAGTCTATTCACCCCTCTCTAGCCATATTAGGACCTTTCAGAGCAGGATAGACGATGGTGGTGGTGACACACATGACCTAGAGGTAACCCTCACAAACTTGACCCTTCTCCTTTCTCTCGATTGTAGGAATGGCGACAAAAAGGAAGAATAAGGTAAGGGACGAGCTCGAGTAAAAGAGGGCTATTTATGTGGCGTCAGTTGGGGACGCAAACCGTGTCCACGTGGAGTCCGCCCTAAAATGGGCCCCACGAACCCTCTGGAAATGAGCCAATGCACTACCACTACCAGGTTCTACCTCTAATGCCATGCCACATGATTGCAACATCACTAATTTGGTTGCCATAGGTGGGTCATATTGCAACCTTTTCAAAAAAAATGGTTGCAATATGTGCCTATAATGAAACAAGCTAAATTTGTTGCAATATGTGTGGTTTGTCGTTGCAACAGGCTTGTACTACTGCAACCATTTAAGAATTATGTTGCAATTAGTTGGCATTATTGCAATGGCATTTTTGAGTTGCAATAGTATTAGTTTTCGTTGCAATTACTTGGTGTTATTGCAACTATATTGGATTTGGTTGCTTTTGCTTGTAACTATTGCCATGGTTATTATGGGTTGCAATAATGTTCTATGGTGTTGCTATAGGCTACCACTGATGTTAATATTGCCATGGTTTTTTGTGTTGCTATAGGCTACCGCTGATGCAACGGCCTAAAAGTGTTGCAATATACAAAATTAGTTGCAATATACAAAATGCTCCATGCATTAGACTACCCCTAATGCAACGACCTAAAAGTGTTGCAATATACCAAAAATAGTTGCAATAGACAAAATGCTCCACGCATTTCTAAATAATGTATTCTATTGACAAAAAAATGTTCCACAGAGGATTTGATCCTAGGAACTAAAGTACAAGCAAACACTCATCTAACACTGGGCTACTGAGGTGTGTTCAACATTAAGCCGCCTTTATATTACTTGTTTACATGATGAAGATGGCTAATTCACTTCATATGTCAACAAGGATGATAACCATCCGCATCTTCCATGACAATTTTAGAAAACAAAAAAATTATCTAGCTTGCTGATATTTGTGCTTATGATAGAAAACAAACATGAGTATAACAGTTTAAAGACCAACTGTAGCTATTCATTATCCTGGACAATGAGATTGTTTAAAAAAATCTAGAAAAAAACATTGCTGTTGTACAAAGGATAAGTATTTAAACAAAGAAATCATCTTCTAGGCTTTCTACCGCAACTAGTGCAACAACTCCATCGTTAATGTAGGTGTCATCTTCATCATCATCATCCTCATCAAGTAAGACCGCATCATCTAGTTCGAGAACTGGTTCACCATGCACCTGATTAATAACAGAGGCATCACCAGTTGTGTCTTCCTTGTCTAGTCTTGTCCAATTTGACAAATCCTCATTTGGGCCTAATAGATTCATGTCTTGGATTCCCACATCAAGTAGATCGACTTCCATGTCACCCTCATTTTCTGCTTCTGGCTTGGTAAACAAATTTCTTGGTCTCACCGCAACAACACTAGACCATCCTGGCTTGTTCACGAGGTTGACAAAAAACACCGGTTCGGCCTGTGTTGCCAGAATGTAAGGTTCATTTGAATATCTGAACCTAGAAGTATCAATATCGATAACACCATATTTATCCCTACTGTATCCTCTACTTCTGCTGGTACTGGCAGCCGGCACATCATACCAATCACACTGAAACAATAAAACTTCTTTTTGTGCAGGGAACTCGAGTGAGATCATTCTTCTAATCACTCCATACCAGGTCATGTTGCTAGTAGTACCATCACCCCTCACAAGCACACCACTATTTTGTGTGACGAGGTTTCTCTCAATGGTAGTCGTTCAAAATAGCCAGTTATTGATGTAGCATCTATTGAACACACAAGCTCGATGGTCTGGTCCTTGAGAAAGGGCATACATAAGTTCACTTGCTTCACCTTTCTCGTATAGTTTGGTGATTTGCAAACATAGTTTGAAAACAAATGCCAGTTAATAAGTAGATCATTCTAACCATCACATGGAATAAAAAATTAAAAAATAGAACTAACCTTGCCCTCGAACCACCTTACAAAGTGCTCCTCATGTCATTTATTAAGATTCCTTATACTATTTTTTAGTTCTTCCATGTGCTCGCTGCATCGAAATAGCCAATTAATTAATTAGTTGATGCCAGAAACAAAAAGTAGAGTAATTAATGATGGTATATTGCAACTTACTTGACCCATGGTCTGGCTTCATCATAGTTACTAATAATGTAGTGCCTCATCTTCTGAACCTCATCTGCACCAAATATCTTGGTAGTCTGTCCTCTTCTCTTGTAATCCATTTCTCCAAATACGCTCAGACCAGATGGTGGCTCATTCACTATTGTACTTTCATGACGATCAGCGTGATTTAGCTTGGTGTTGACGTCCAAGAATCTAGAGCAAAATGTAAGGCACTCCTCGACTATGTATCCCTCGGCTATTGACCTTCTGGGTGCGCCTTGTTTCTCACATAGCCTTTAACAGTATGTAGATACCTCTTAACTAGATACATCCATCTATAACACATGGCACCTCTAAGTTTAGCCTCTTTAGCTAGATGAACCGGCAAATGAATCATGATATCAAAAAATACAGGTGGGAATACCATCTCAAGCCGGCAGAGAGTCTCTTTAATTGAATGGCTAAGTTTGTCAAGATCTTCCACCAGCTCCTTCAAACAAAGTGCACTAAAGAACCTACTAAGCTAAATCAATGGCATGACAACTTCTTTGGGCAAAAATCTTTCTGACAACTAAGGGTAACAATTTCTGTAGAATAATAAGGTAGTCATGTGTTTTCAGTCCAGACACCTTACATGCAGTTGTGTCAACACATCTCCTTATATTGGAGTTAAACCCATCAGGCATCTTTGCTCCATGTAGAAATTGGCATAAACTTTTCTTGTCAGCCTTATCTAAAAAGTACAAGGCTGGTGGCAAGGTATAATTATCATTGTCAATGATAGGGTGCTAATCTTGTCTTATCCCTAGCTGTTCCTAGTCAAGTCGGGTCTTCTCGTTGTCCTTACATTTACCTTCAATTTCAAGCAAAGTACCCAAATTATGCCTTATGAGCAAAGAAGACTAGTAAGGGAGCTCAAAAAAAATATTCTTCTTCCTCCAATTGTGCCATCTTTTATCTTTGTCACGCTTCCTCTTTTTTGATGTCGCCTTTTCGAATATCACTTGATCAAAAGTTTCATACTGGTCCAATACCTGTTGACCAGACTGTAACACCCTAGGTGTTAGCCTTGCATAAATTGACTTGCATTGCATGAGCATCAAGCATTCATATTTAGGCTTTTACAATTGAAACATGTGATTGAAACATTTGCAACATTGCTTGTTATTTCATGTTTCCCTATAAATATGCATATGATCATGAGTGAATACATGTAAGTGATGAATGTGTCACTAAAACATATTAGCTACACTTGTGATGACTAGTGGAACAATGTTCATGAAGATCATTTTGACTAATCAAGTACTTAAGTGATGCTAGGTGTGTTGAACTGAGAAGCTCTATGTGTAACCAATGCATGAAATGATTGTGTGACCTTACAAATAGCTTAGACATGTTTAAAATATCCTTATAAACAACTTTGGTATTCATGGTTAAGGGTAATTTGGTCACTAAGCCAAAGTTTGAGTGTATACCATCATTTGAATGTAGCATGTTTGACCAAGTTTGAACTATGTGCTAGAGACCTTGCATGGAGGTGGTCACTAAAGAAAAGTTGTAGTATTTCATAAGAGGAACAACTTTTATTTTTGGGTCATAGACTGGTTTAGCTCCTAACATGCTTGAATTAGGCTCACAAGAATAATCAATTTCTTGTTTTCAACACTTAGCAAATATTTCTAAGTCGTGTTAACTGACAGTTTGGTCACATCGACTTTGGGAGGATATAACTTGGTTTCGGTTGAGAGTTAGCACATGGTCCTTCAAGAACAATTGAAGCTGGTATATAGAGATACAAGTTTGGTTTAGATCGTTGGTGCTAATTCCTCATGGTTTAGGAGATCGAGCATTGTCAATTCTAGCTGTCAGGCTTGCGTCGTGGTTACTGAATGAACTGAATCAACACCTTCGGTGGCCAACCATCACGAGAGCATGCACGCCGCATGGATGCGAGGATGGCCGTGCATCGCCGATGTCCTACCCAGCATGGCCATGTCAGGCCAGAGCATAGTATAATGCGTCCCACACCCGCTGCTCCATCCCCACGCTCTCCATTTCATTGCACTGCTTCCTCTTTCACCATTCCCACAGCGTAGCCTCACCACCGAGCTCTGCCTTGCCTCCGCCGTTGCCTTACGTGCGCTCCACCGCACCGCCACCATCTCCATCTCGCCCGTAGCTGCACCAAGTCCACCTCTACCGCCTCAACATAGTGGCTGGGTCAATTGAGACTCGATAAGGGTGTATTGCCTTTTTCCCCTCTCGCCGAAACCTCGGCCGCCATAGCCGCCTCCACGGCAAGCTTGCCACCGCTCGGCTCGCGTGCGCTTTTCTTATGATGTTTAGCGTTTGAGCTTGGTTAGGATGAGTACTAGCTTGTGCTATGACGTCACCTCCATTAGTGGTCCCGCCAATGCGGAACACGACGACCCGCACCGCCACGTTCTGACCTCTACGCCACCGCACCGTGGCCATGCTTTGTCGGAGCTTCTCATGTCGCGTAGGTCGTCTAGATAGGTTCACACGGTCACCGTGGTGTTGTTGCGCGCCTCACCTAGCTTCGCCGTGGCCGGTGATGACCAGTGCACCACTGAACAGCGCCACCGTGCCGCCCTGGCCGATGACGAGCATGCTCCGCCCCATCTCCACTGCCACCACCTAGGTCGTTCGACGCGCGCTGCTTCGTAGATCACGTATGTTCACTTGTCTCCGCCGGCAAGCTCACCGGCGACGAGCCGTGGCCGAACCACGTTGAAGCAGCGCCGCTGCCCTGTTTCGGTTTCACTGACATGTGGGGTCACTGACTAGTGGGTCCCAGCTGACAGTGACTGTGAAGCTTTAGGATAGTTCATTTATTTCCTATTTTTGTATGCAACTTTGAAAATTGATAAGTTGAGCTATATAGATCCAAAATTTGTGAACCAAATTTTGTAGTGTTCCTTAGGAAGTGTAGTATTTATGAAAAATATGATATTAGCAATTTTAGTAAATTTTTTGGAAGATTTAAAATGAAACTTGAAATGTGTTTTCAATGTATGTGAACTTGTTTAATTTATATCTAGAGTTCCTGTGCTCCAAAATTATAAAATTTATGTGTTGAGCTGTTATTGATAAGTATAAGCTCTGGTAAAAATTTGAGGGTCAGTGCATGAGTAGATTTGTAGATATAGATTTTCCTTTTATAATTAGGTGATCCTTGTATGAATTTTTATAAATTATTTATGAATCCAATATTCATGAAATTTGTTGGAGGTTGTCCTAGTACCATATGGATGCTAAGAAAATATGAAATCTATTTCTTGACACTTTCACTAGGGTTTTCTATTTATGCTATTTTTAATCCTTTATGCCTTGTCATTTTTGTGTAGGATGTTTTACTTAGTCAAATGGCATGAAACTTTTATAGTAGTCTACTGGTATCACTAGTAAGCCACTGTAAATTTTTGAGAATTTATGATGCACTTTGGTATATGTTTATTATTTACCCTAATTATTTAAATAAATTAAGAAAGGCAATTAAATAATTAGATTGTAATTAAGCATAATGTTTTATATGGTTCTTGTGATGCATAGTAACTGGTGATGTCAGTGGTAAGGCTTAGAAGCCATTGATTTATACAAATAACTAATTATCGATTTATCATTTAAATACAAGACTTCATGTATAGTTTTGATTGTGTGGATGATTTCATATGGATAATGATCTCTACTGTAAACTTGTTAATAAGAAAGTTGTAGGCAACTTACTAATCTACCTGGTGTTAAATTTTCACAGTCATAGGACTTAGGGTTTTCGAGTTCTAGCTGTTACAAGTTTGCTGTCCGAAGGGTTTACTTTCTGGATAGATTTGATTGAATAATTTGTTTGCCCAATTTAACTCTTGAATCACAGTGAGAGTATTAGAGGAAAGTTGTAGATAATTTTATACACTTTCCAGAAAGTCCAAGATCACCACATTTGGATAAGTAGAACTTCAGTTATGAGTAAAACAAGTAGCTGTTGTTTTGTGATATAGTAAATGCATTGTTGAAGTAGTTGATTAAATAATCAAGAAGAGATATGCACATACTCAGTAAATGTGATGCACTTGTTATTTTCTTTAACACCATGTTGTTAAGAATGCTTGCAAGAATCCATTCATCATGTATCACCATACTATACTTGCCAACATGAATGCATTCGCACTATCTCATGTCACACTCATGCATCTAGGATCGACGAAGGAAATAATATTGCTGGAGTTCAACGAAGAAGAAGATGGGGACCAACAGGAGATTCCTCAAGCCGCAGCTCCCGAAGGCGAGGAGTAGACCCCAGAAGAGCTTCCAAAGTGCCCTGATCACCGCCCCACTTCCTTTTTGAAAGGCAAGCCCCGGAGCATTCTAAGTCTCCTAGTATTTTGCAAAATATTACTTAAGTTTTTATGATTGATGCATTAGGTTATAAGAGTTGATTGGAACCACTTGATGCATATAAATTCCTTGTCTCGAAATACTACCTTTAACCCTATATAGGTCCAGGATCGAATATATGCTTAGCCATGCTTAAACCAGTAGAAGTTGGGTGATTTCCTGTCACCTGCGAGATATATGTGGATACCAAAGCACAGTTGGCTATATTTGCTATCGTGGAAAAGAACCATAGGGTAAAAGAAAATCAAGGCCGGGTGGAGTCTATGCATAGGTTGACTTATGTGATTCTGTCTGTGCTGATTATGGACCGTACCGTTGTTGGCGCTGTTTGACAAGATTGAACGCATGCCTATCACTTAGCTGGCCAGATAACTCGTTTCGATCATGAAGCCGAGTAGCTCAACTCAGGCCAGGCTCCGCTCTGTAAAAGTGCGCACTCTGGATGGTAGTAAGGATGTGCGGGGAGCCAGACTGAGCCCAAGGGCAGGCTAGGCCTAAACGTCCTAGCATTTGGTTGTCCTTGATTGTGCGGCGCTAGGCGAACCCACAAAATGTGTACTTGAGTTGTACCAAAGGTGACCTAAGGTGACCGTTGATCTAGTTTGCCTGGGTTTGTGTTAGGAATAAATTCCCAGCTGGTTGAAATCGATTCAAATTGCTGTCTCTCCCTGATAGTGAGAAACTTGGCTAGTACTAACATCATAGTAATTGTATTATGGAACATGATGGCTCGCATGAACATGGATTTACAATACCAGCTATGGTTACTAGTGTATGCTCTTAAAATGATATACCACATGTTTAGCATAGGATAGTCGCTAATTTAGAGATGGATAGTCATAAATAACTTGATAACAGAATTATAATTGTATAACTGAGTTAATCGCTTTTTATGCAAAATGTTGTTAAGTTATATCCACTTATACAGCCTTGCATGATCCTTGGAGTCATTTTATTTCTAGTTTATGACGGGTAAGTCTAGCTGAGTACCTTCTCATACTCAAGGTTTATTTCCCATTGTTGCAGATGACATTGTGTATCATGGTTATTGCAAGAGTTACTTCTATCCCGCTATGGATGAGGAGTAATCCTTGGGCAGGCTTCTTTATTAATCCCTCTACATGCTTTTGTGGACTGTGATCGTAGGTTGGCACTATATCAAACTATGTTGGCAAATGCTACTTTCAAACTTAATTTGCTTCCTCTTTTATCTATTAAACTTGGTTTGTAATAACTTTGTTTCATACTCTAATGACGAAAATGTATCTGCAAACTTTATATAATATGTGACTTGTATGTTGAATCATGTACAATCTTGGTTGTTGTAAATCGTTTATCGAGACCCGTCGTGGTACTCGACGGACTACCGGGTTTATATGGGTTCAAGTATGACAGTGTGACCGCTTGCGGGCTGCCATTGTACTTGTACTCTTATAAATTGGTCGGTTCTGCGATAGCTGGCATCAGAGCAAGGTTCAATGTTAATTGTCACCTGTGTATTTAAAACAAAAGTTTTTGTTTTCCAAAACCTTTTCTAGCAACTAATAGCTATATAAATAGGTATTTGAAATCTAAAGTGTGCTAGTGATCACTTTCCCTATGCCCAAGTTAAGGACTATTAGGTGGCTAATTAAGTACTAACATGGGGGTTTTTACTTTCATTGTCCATACGATGTGCTATTGTATGGATGCCATTCACTTAAATAGTAATGTATGGATCAAATGCCTCTACGCCAAGGTAAGTTGATGAGTGACATGACCGCAAGATGTGAGCGTGCGGTCGGGGAGAGTTAGTTTTGATATGACTATGTATGCATGCTTGCATGTGTATGTGGTGCGTATTTAATTATGGGTATAAACTATTATTGGGTAGCTTTGATACGGAAGTATATGTATGGGTATACATATATGGAAGTATTTAGATTTACATTCTACATATTTAATTATGGGTTTGGGCTGAAATGAAACTCTTATGCAGGTACACTAACAACGAAATGTGTAGCTCGACTAGTTATGCTATATATGAGAGAACGTATATATGCCACCGTATATGTCGTTAGAAATAATTTTTCCTAAGTTTCTGAGGACGTACGGAATGAGCATGCATCATGATAATTATCATTCAAATAATTACATTGTTCCTCCCCTTATAAATTTCTTACTCGGTTATATAACTCTTATCCATTATGGCCTTATCTCACACAAAGTTGTACATGTTGATGGTACAGATGGCAGCACTAGCTAGATGTAAGAATTTCCTGATGGTTTTTGGAATGCCTACCCTACTATGGAGAGTTTTGTACTTTGTGGGGTACCATGAACCGCCCCTTTATCATTGGAATAAAGAGTACTTGGAGGGACAGCCATGGTATGAGGTGCGGCTAACTATACTAGCCCACACACAAACGCCCTTCTGGCAGGAGTGGAAGGCAGAATCAGAAGGGAAAACTCCTTGGGAGGCTGCCCAAGTTGTGGCCTTTGAGGTTTTGAGTCAAATATGCCAGCAACATGGGGATGCACTTACCGATAGTGCAGCAGGAATGTTTCCTTGGGTGGACCCATCCACAACAATATGGGAACAACGCAACCAAAATGCATTGATCAGAGATCAGGATGAGTGAGCCAATAGCTCTAGTCCCTCCATGAGTGCAATGTTTGTGGTGATGAAGATGTTTTGTACACGCCAGGACACTAGGGATTTCTGGCAGGAATCATACACCACTTGCATGGACAAGCTCATGAGAGCTGAAGTCGCACAACATATGCTCAAGAAGTGTGTGCGCAAGCAAAAGAAAGCCACAAGTAAAGCTCGATGGGAATATGACCGAGCCTATGCAGCTTTGGGCACTCTCCATGCTCAAATGGAGCAAGTGGATCAACAGAGAGCAGTAGCCCAAGAAGCAAGAGCTAATGATGAAGCATTACTTGCAGGATTACGGGAGCAGTTGGAGGCCACCCGTGCTGAGGTGTCCACAGCTAGACACCAGTGAGATGTAGTAGAAAACCGTGTCACTGCAGTAAGGATAGAAAGAGATCGGTACCATGACATGAGTAACACGTAGGACCATTCCAAAAGGGCTTACGTCAGCATCTTGCACAGGCTCAACTTCAAGTGATGAACCTTTAGCATGAAGTGCACTATCTGAACAACCAGCTGAACCCAATCCTTGACGGGGAAGAAGATGGTCCAAATATGGAGGAAGATGAGGACGAGGAAGAGGAAGAGGTGGAGCCTGAGGAAGGAGATGATCCTATCTCTGACCTTGATAGTGATCATGATGAGGATTAGATCGCTTAGTACTTGTAGAAGTGCTTAATGTATCATCATTGGTTATGTAATGGACCTGTAGTTTGAATTTGGTGTTGGGACTGGACTATCATGTAATATTGTTATTTGCATGACTATCACATGTTTGGTTAAACGCTAATGCAAATTCCAATTGATTTATCAGAGATCATAATTTGAATATTAACGTGATATGAGTACGATAAGTGATCAAATTGGTGATGTCATGTTGCAAGAATGAATTATTATGCCTCTGTTTTTATTGTATGAATTTGAGATTGTCTCCAGTAATTTCAGTTTGGCATGATTATAAATTCATCTGCAATCTTTTAACATCAACCAATAATCATTTATTGTTGCAACTTCGTAGATGAATCACACCCGTGCAGGAGCTAGTAGCAGCCATGATGGCAATGATGGTGGCTTACCACCACCGCCGCCGCCATCTGCTCAGGAGTTCTTTGCCCAATTCTTGGGGAGCCAAAGGACAATGGAGGAAGCTCTGTGCCTCATCACGCAGAACACCGCTCGTGGCCACCCACAGCAACAAGGGCCTGAGCCAAATCAGCACAGTACCTTCAAGGAATTTCTGGATACAAAACCTCCTATCTTCAAGGTGGTAGAGGAACCACTATAGGTGGATGAGTGGCTCAACACCATTGAGCAGAAGTTTTGTCTGCTAAGAGTCAACGAGCACCTAAAGGCTGAGTATGCGTCCCACCAGTTGTAGGGACCAGTAGGGATCTGGTGGACACATTTCTTGTCCTCTCTACCTGTGAATGCGTGAGTAACATGGGAGCAGTTCAAGTTGGCTTTTCGGAGACATCACATTCCCCTAGGCCTAATGTGCATGAAAGCGGCTAAATTTATGAGGCTCACCCAAGGGACAAAGACCCTCATAGAATATATGCACTAACCTGTCTAGGTATGCTCTAGGTTTTGTGGATACCAAGGAGAAGAAGATAGAGAGTTTCAAGCGGGGTCTAGGCACCAAACTAATGAAGACTATGGCAAATTCCAAGTGCACCACCTATAACGAGTTTATTAGTGATGCTCTGACCCAGGAAAACCATAACAACATGCATGCAATAGCTAAGGGTCGCAAAAGGGCATTTGAGGCAGGTGCCTCTGGATCTTCATAGTCTAGAGCTCCTATCATAGCTAGGCCACAGTTTCATCCACCTGCACCCAAGTTTAGGCCTCCACCCCCAAAAGCTCAGAACAACAGGCCTCAGAAAGCGTTCCATAAGGCATTCACTATTGCCTTACCTAGAGGAAATGGCGGTCAGGGAAGCTCCACAGGACCTAGGAGTAATCAACCTTGTTTCAACTGCAATCAAGTGGGTCATTAGGCCAAGGAATGCCCCCACCCAAAGAAAAATGCCAATCAAAATCAGAACAATCAGAGGCAGGCAAACTCAAGGGCACGCCCGGGGTACGTGCACTATACCGCGGTTGAGGAAGTGCCCGCTGGAGAAGTTGTCACAGCTGGTATGTTTCTTGTCTACAAGCATCCCGCTATTGTTTTATTTGATTCAGGAGCTTCTCATTTATTTATGAGTCAAGCATTTGCATCTAGACATGATCAGAAAATAATTGAAGTAAGCAAGGGTGGTTATAATATAAGTTCAGCAGGGCTACTATTTCTACAAATAAGATAGTCAGAAATGTGCTCATCTCTATCCAAGAGAGGGAGTATACCATGGATTTGATAGTATTACCTAGGTTATGCATAAGTGTAATCTTAGGCATGAAATGGATGAGCGATCATGGTGTTCTCATTAACACTAGCACTCATACTATTATGTTGAGAGAACCCTAGGGAGGGAATGCTTTTCTAGTACCCCTCTCCCAAAATTTTGAACTCCAACACTTAGCTTGTGCTATACGAACCACTACCCTTTGTGATATCCCTGTGGTTTGTGAGTTTCTAGATGTATTTCTAGAGGAGTTACCAGGTTTACCACCTGATAGGGATGTGGAATTTAAGATTGAGTTAGTGTTAGGTATGGCACCTATCTTAAGAAGGCCGTATAGAATGCCACCAAATGAGTTAGCAGAACTTAAGATTCAGTTATAGGATCTATTGGACAAGGGTCTTATTCAACCTAGTTCATCTCTATGGGGATGTCCAGCATTATTTGTGAAAAAGAAGGACAAATTCTTGAGAATGTGTGTAGATTACAGACCACTCAATGTTGTGGCCATCAAGAACAAGTACCTATTACCCCACATTGACATTTTGTTTGATTAGTTGGCAAAGGCAAAGGTATTCTCCAAGATTGACTTGAGATCAGGCTATCATCAGATAAAAATTAGGCCAGAGGATATACCTAAGACTGCTTTCTCCACTAGGTACGGCTTATATGAGTATTTGGTTGTCTTTCGGACTAACAAATGCTCCTGCCTACTTCATGTACCTGATGAATTCGGTATTCATACCCGAGCTTGACAAGTTCGTGGTCATGTTTATCGATGATATATTGATTTATTTGGAAAATGAGGCAGATCATGAAGAGCATCTGAGGATTGTTCTATCTAGATTGAGGTAGCATAAGCTATATGCAAAATTTAGCAAGTGTGAATTTTGATTGAGCAAAGTACCTTTCTTAGGTCATATCTTATTGAGAGATGGAATCTCTGTAGACCCATAAAAAGTACAAGAGGTCATTGATTGGAAGGCCCCGACTTCAGTTCATGAAGTTTGGAGTTTTCTAGGATTAGTAGGATATTATCGTCGCTTCATTCCAGATTTCTCCAAAATAGCTAAGCCCATGACTAGGCTACTTCAGAGAGATGAAAAGTTCAATTGGACACTAGAGTGTGAAGCAGCTTTTCACACCCTCAGGACTCTATTAACTACAGCCCCTATTTTAGCACAACCCAACATCGAGAAGCCTTTTGATGTATTTTGTGATGCATTAGGTATAGGTTTGGGGTGTGTGCTTATGCAAGAGGGGAGAGTTATTGCATATGCTTCTCGGCAGTTGAGAAAACACGAAGTCAACTACCCTACACATGATTTAGAACTCAAAGTAGTTATACATGCATTAAAGATATGGAGACATTATTTGTTGGGCAATATATGTCATATATACTGACCACAAAAGTCTCAAGTATATCTTTACCCAACTAGAGCTAAACATGAGACAACGAAGATGGCTAGAGCTGATTAAGGACTACAATTTGGAAGTACATTACCATTCTGGGAAAGCCAATGTTGTAGCTGATGCACTCAGTCGAAAATCTCATTGCAACACTAAGGAAGCATTGTTGGAAGATGGCTTCAACTTGTTACATCCTGTTGTACTGCACAATATCACTATCGGTTGTTCACTTGAAAGCAAAATCATAGAGCTGCAGCAAACGGATGTAGGTATAAGTCACATCAAGAGAAAGATGCAAGAGCAAGAAACCAATCATTTCAGATTGGATGAAAGGGGTGTGCTATGGTTTGAGGACCGACTTGTGGTACTGAAAGACCATGAGCTTAGAAATCAAATTCTAGAGGAAGCTCATTCGTCCAAATTGTCTATCCATCTAGGTAGTAGTAAGATGTATCAAGATTTGAAAACCCATTTTTGGTGGACTAAGATGAAGAAAGAGATCACAGCCTATGTCGCTAGGTGCGACAACTATAGCAGAGTAAAAGCTATTCATATGAAATCTGCCGGATTACTTCAGCCATTGCCTATTCCAGTTTGGAAATGGGAGGAAATTAGTATGAACTTTATCACAGGCCTTCCGTTGACACAGCAAGGCCATGATTCCATATGGGTCATTATAGATCATCTCACCAAGTCAGCCCATTTTATACCAGTTAACACAGGGTATGTAACTAGGAGGTATGCTGAGTTGTACGTGTCTCAGATTGTGAGGCTACATGGAGTACCTAGAACCATAATCTCAAACTGAGGACCATAGTTCGTAGCTTGTTTCTGGGAGCACTTACACCAAGCCTTGGGGACTAAATTGATCAGAAGTTCGGCATACCATCCGCAAACTTCAGGATAGATAGAGCGAGTGAACCAAATCTTAGAAGATTTGCTAAGAGCTTGTGTTATATCTTCCAAAGGTTCATGGGAGAAATGGTTACCTTTAGCTGAGTTCTCCTACAACAATAGTTATCAAGCAAGCATCAAGATGGCTTCGTTTGAAGCCTTGTATGGCAGAAAATGTAGAACTCCATTGAATTGGATTGAGCCCGGTGAGAGGAGATACTTTGGTATTAACTTTGTTAATGAAGCTAAAGACCAAGTGCGTATTATCCAACAACATATAAAGGTAGCTCAATCGAGACAAAAGAGTTATGCTGATAAAAGAAGAAGACCACTGACTTTTGAAGTGGGTGACTATGTATACTTAAAGGTATCACCCATGAAGGGAGTGAAGAGATTTGGAATGAAAAAGAAGCTTGTGCCTAGATTTTTAGGACCATACAAGATTATGGAACGAAAAGGAAATGTTGCTTATAAGTTACAACTTCCATTAGAGATGAGTGCAATATTTGATGTCTTCCATGTTTCTTAGTTGAAGAAATGTCTTCGTGTACCTGAAGAAGCTATTGCACCCACCAACATGAAGCTTCAATCGGATTTGACTTATGAAGAAAAGCCAATCCGAGTGTTAGAAGAAATGGAAAGAGTAACACGGAGTAAGATCATTAAGTTCTATAAGGTAGTGTGGAACAATCACAGTGAACAAGATGCTACGTGGGAACGAGAGGATTATTTACGAGAGGTTTATCCCGCCTTTATCCAAGAATGGTAGGTCTTGCAAATCTCGGGGCGAGATTTTTATAAGGGGAGGGGCTATAACACCCTAGGTGTTAGCCTTGCATAAATTGACTTGCATTGCATGAGCATGAGCATCAAGCATTCATATTTAAGCTTTTACAATTGAAACATGTGATTGAAACATTTGCAATATTGCTTGTTATTTCATGTTTCCCTATAAATATGCATATGATCATGAGTGAATACATGTAAGTGATGAATGAGAGTCACTAAAACATATTAGCTACACTTGTGATGACTAGTGGAACAATGTTCATGAAGATCATTTTGACTAATCAAGTACTTAAGTGATGCTAGGTGTGTTGAACTGAGAAGCTCTATGTGTAACTAATGCATGAAATGATTGGGTGACCTTACAAATAGCTTAGACATGTTTAAAATATCCTTATGAACAACTTTGGTATTCATGGTTACGGGTAATTTGGTCACTAAGCCAAAGTTTGAGTGTATACCATCATTTGAATGTAGCATGTTTGACCAAGTTTGAACTATGTGCTAGAGACCTTGCATGGAGGTGGTCACTAAAGTAAAGTTGTAGTATTTGGCAAGAGGAACAACTTTTATTTTTGGATCATAGACTGGTTTAGCTCCTAACATGCTTGAATTAGGCTCACAAGAATCATCAATTTCTTGTTTTCAACACTTAGCAAATATTTCTAAGTCGAGTTAACTGACAGTTTGGTCGCGTCGACTTTGGGAGGATATAACTTGGTTTTGGTTGAGAGTTAGCACATGGTCCTTCAAGAACAATTGAAGCTGGTACATAGAGCTACAAGTTTGGTTTAGATCATTAGCGCTAATTCCTCATGGTTTAGGAGATCGAGCATTGTCAATTCTAGCTGTGAGGCTTGCGTCGCGGTTACTGAATGAACTGACTCAACGCCTTTAGTGGCCGACCGTCGCCAGAGCATGCACGCCGCTTGGACATGAGGATGGCCGCGCGTCGCCGGCGTCCTGCCTAGCATGGCTGTGTCAGGCCAGAGTGCAGTATAACGCGTCCCGCACCCACTGCTCCATCCCCACACTCTCCATTTCATTGCACTGCTTCCTCTTTCGCCATTCCCGCAGCACAGACTCGCCGCCGAGCTCCACCTTGCCTCCGTCGTTGCCTTGCATGCGCTCCATAGCACCACCACCATCTCCATCTCGCCCGTAGCTACGCCAAGTCCACCTCTACCGCCTCGACGTAGTGGCTGGGTCAATTGAGCCTCGGTAAGGGCGTATTGCCTTTTTTCCCTCTCGCTAGAACCTCGGCCGCCATAGCCGCCTCCACGGCAAGCTTGCCACCGCTCGGCTCGCGTGCACTTTTCTTACGATGTTTAGCGTTCGAGCTTGGTTAGGATGAGTACTAGCTTGTGCTATGATGTTACCTCCGTTAGTGGTCCCGCCGGCACAGAACACGATGACCCGTGCTGCTGCGTTCTGACCTCCGTGCCACCGCGCCAAGGCCATGCTTCGTCGGAGCTTCTCAAGTCGCGTAGGTCGTCTAGATAGGTTCGCACGGTCACCGTGGTGCCATTGCGCGCCTCGCCTGGCTTTACCATGGCCGGTGATGACCAGCGCACCGTTGAGTAGCACCGCCGTGCTGCCATGGCCGACGACAAGCATGCTCCGCCCCATCTCCACTGCCACCACCTAGGTCGTTCGACACGCGCTGCTCCGTAGATCACGTAGGTTCACTTGTCTCCGCCGGCAAGCTCACCAGCGATGAGCCATGGCCGGACCACGTTGAAGCAGCGCCGCTGCCCTGTTTTGGTTTCACTGACATGTGGGGTCACTGACCAGTGGGTCCTAGCTAAAAGTGACTGTGAAGCTTTAGGATAGTTCATTTATTTCCTATTTTTGTATGCAACTTTGAAAATTGATAAGTTGAGCTATAGAGATCCAAAATTTGTGAACCAAATTTTGTAGTGTTCCTAAGGAAGTGTAGTATTTATGAAAAATATGATATTAGCAATTGTAGTAAAGTTTCTGGAAGATTTAAAATGAAACTTGAAATGTGTTTTCAAATGTATGTGAACTTGTTTAATTTATATCTAGAGTTCCTGTGCTCCAAAAATTATGAAATTTATGTGGTGAGCTGTTCTTGATAAGTATAAGCTTTGGTAAAAATTTGAGGGTCAGTGCATTAGTAGATTTTTAGTTATAGATTTTCCTTTTATAATTAGGTGATCCTTGTATGAATTTTTATAAATTATTTATGAATCCAATATTCATGAAATTTGTTGGAGGTTGTCCTAGTACCATATGGATGCTAACAAAAATATGAAATCTCTTGCTTGGCCCTTTTCACTAGGGTTTTCTATTTATGCTATTTTAAGCCTTTATGCCTTGTTATTTTTGCATAGGATGTTTTACTTAGTCAAATGGCATGAAACTTTTACAGTAGTCTATTGGTATCACTAGTAAGCCACTGTAAATATTTGAGAATTTATGATGCGCCTTTGTATATGTTTATTATTTACCCTAATTATTTAATTAAATTAATAAAGGCAATTAAATAATTAGATTATGATTAAGCATAATGTTTTCTATGATTCTTGTGATACATAGTAACTGGTGATGTTAGTGGTAAGGCTTAGAAGCCATTGATTGTATACAAATAACTAACTATAGCTTTATCATTCAAATACAAGACTGCATGTATAGTTTTGATTGTGTGGATGATTTCATATGGATAATGGTCTCTACTGTAAAACTTGTTAATAAGAAAGTTGTAGGTAACTTACTAATCTACCTGGTGTTAAATTTTCACAGTCATAGGACTTAGGGTTTTTGAGTTCTAGCTGTTACAAGTTTGCTGTCTGAAGGGTTTACTTTCTGGACAGATTTGATTGAATGATTTGTTTGCCCAATTTAACTCTTGAATCACAGTGAGAGTATTAAAGGAAAGTTGTAGATAATTTTATAAACTTTCCAAAAAGTCCAAGATCACCACATTTGGATTAGTAGAACTTTAGTTATGAGTAAAACAATTAGCTGCTATTTTGTGATATAGTAAATGCATTGTTGAAGTAGTTGATTAAATAATCAAGAAGAGATATGCACATACTCAGTAAATGTGATGCACTTGTTATTTCTTTAACACCATGTTGTTAAGAATGCTTGCAAGAATCCATTCATCATGTATCATCATACTATACATGCCAACATGAATGCATTCGCACTATCTCATGTCACACTCATGCATCTAGGATCGACGGAGGAGATAACATTGCTGGAGTTCAACGAAGAAGAAGAAGGGGACCAGTAAGAGATTCCTCAAGCCACAGCTCCCAAAGGCGAGGAGCAGACCCTAGAAGAGCTTCCGGAGTGCCATGATCACTGCCCCACTTCCTTTCTAAAAGGCAAGCCCCGGAGCATTCTAAGTCTCCTAGTATTTTGCAAAATATTACTCAAGTTCTTATGATTGATGCATTATGTTATAAGAGTTGATTGGAACCACTTGATGCATATAAATTCCTTGTCCCAAAATACTACCTTTAAGCCTATATAGGTCCAGGATCAAATATATGCTTAGCCATGCTTAAACCGGTAGAAGTCGGGTGATTTCCTGTCACCTGCGAGATATATGTGGATACCAAAGCACGGTTGGCTATATTTGCTATCGTGGAAAAGAACCATAGGGTAAAAGAAAATCAAGGCCAGGCAGAGTCTATGCGTAGGTTGACTCATGTGATTCTGTCTGTGCCGATTATGGACCGTACCGTTGTTGGCGCTGTTTGACAAGATTGAACGCATGCCTATCACTTAGCTGGCCAGATAACTCATTTCGATCACGAAGCCGAGTAGCTCAACTCAGGCCAGGCTCCGCTCTGTAAAAGTGCGCACTCTGGATGGTAGTAAGGATGTGCGGGGAGCCAGACTGAGCCCAAGGGCAGGCTGGGCCTGAACCTCCTGCATTTGGTTGTCCCTAATTGTGCGGCGCTGGGCGAACCTGCGAAATGTGTACTTGAGTTGTACCAAAGGTGACCTAAGGTGACCGTTGATCTGGTCTGCCTGGGTTTGTGTTAGGAATAAATTCCTAGCTAGTTGAAATCGATTTGAATCGCCGTCTCTCCTGGATAGTGAGAAACTTGGCTAGTACCAACATCATAGTAATTGTATTATGGAACATGATGGTTCGCATGAACATGGATTTACAATACCGGCTATGGTTACTAGTGTATGCTCTTAAAATGATATACCACATGTTTGGCACAGGATAGTCGCTAATTTAGAGATGGATAGTCATAATTAACTTGATAACAGAATTATAATTGTATAACTGAGTTAATCGCTTTTTATGAAAAATGTTGTTAAGTTATATCCACTTATACAACCTTGCATGATCCTTGGAGTCATTTTATTTCTGGTTTATGATGGGTAAGTCTAGCTGAGTACCTTCTCATACTCAGGATTTATTTCCCATTGTTGTAGATGGCACCGTGTATCATGGTTATTGCAAGAGTTGCTTCTATCCCGCTATGGATGAGGAGTAAGCCTTGGGCAGTCTTCTTTATTAATCCCTCTACATGCTTTTGTGGACTGTGATCGTATGTTCGCACTGTATCAAACTATGTTGGCAAATGCTACTTTCAAACTTAATTTGCTTCCTCTTTTATCTATTAAACTTGGTTTGTAATAACTTTGTTTCATACTCTGATGATGAAAATGTATCTGTGAACTTTATGTAATATGTGACTTGTATGTTGAATCATGTACGATCGTGGTTGTTGTAAATCATTTATCGAGACCCATTGTGGTACTCGACGGACTACCGGGTTTATATGGGTTCAAGTATGATAGTGCGACCGCTTACAGGCTACCATTGTACTTGTACTCTTATAAATTGGTCGGTTCTGTGACACAAACAGTGGTACTCGAGCCTCCCTAGTTTCCACCTCATTGTTGAAGCTCATCTTGTTCATGCGCAAAGGATGGTCCGACGGCAAAAAACGATGATGTCCCATGTAGCAGTGCTTTTTTTTTTTCCAAATCTCAACCACAAATAATCTATATCCTTGTGCCAGTATGGACACGCAAATTTGCCTTTTGTGCTCCAACCAGAAAGCATCGCATATGCAGGAAAGTCATTAATTGCCCAAAGCAGAATAGCATGTAGTTTAAAATTCTTCTTTATGTTGTCATCCCATGTATCAATTCCCTTTTCCCAAAGATCCTTCAGCTCATCAATGAGGGTCCTCAAATATACATCAATATTCATTCTAGGAGATTTTGGACCAGGAATCAACATCGACATAATCTAATAAGTCTGTTTCTCAAACAACCAAGGAGGCAAATTGTAAGGGATGAGGATAACAGGCCATGTGGTGTATGTAACATTTTGCATGCCAAAGGGGTTGAAGCCATCAGAAGCAAGACTCAGCCTAATATTATGAGCTTCCTTTACAAACCAACCATACTTGTTATCCACATGCTTCCATGCCTTCGAGTCAGTAGGGTGACGCATTTTGCCATCATCGACCAATTCTTCCTTATGCCATCGCATTTGTGATGATGTGCTCTCTGTCATATATAGTTTTTATAGCCGAGGAGTAAGAGGAAAGTACCGTAGGATTTTATGTGGGACACGCTTCTTGTTTGTTGTATCAGCATCACCATCCACAACGTCCTTGTGAGCACTATCGTCGGTCGTTTTCCACCTAGACTCGCCGCATTTGGGACATGTATCCATATTTGCATTTTCCTTCCAAAATAACACACAATCCTTCTCATAGGCGTGTATCTTTACATAGTCCAAGCCTAGATCTTGAACCACCCTTTGCACTTTCTCCATTGTGTCTGGGACACAATGGCCTTTAGGAAAAAACCTTGAGAACAGATTAAGTACCCCCTCCAATGTTCTGTTACCAATACCGTACAAGCACTTAACCTGTAAAAGTTCCACAATAAAAGAGACCTTAGTAGCATCATCACAACCTGGATACAATTTCTTTTCTGCCTCCTATAATAATTTGAAGAATATCTTCGCATGTTCATTCGGCTGTTCATTGTCATCAGTATCTCCGATCTCTCCATGTATAGAACCTCTGATTAGGGATCTAACCAAATTAGTGACACCACGGTCGTCATCACTCGGTGCGCCTTCTTCGTTGTCTACTCCAACTTCATGTGGTGCGGATTCGTTGTCTACTTCTACATCAACTGGTGGTGGTGCATCATTGTGTACTTCTACATCAGCTGCTGGTGCGTCTTTATTGTGCAATCCCACATCTGAACATTCCCCTTCCCTGATAAAGCTTTCATCAAACCCTCTATGAAGCAAATGAAGCTGAACTAGGGGCCACGGTCTGTATGCCATGCATACACATCTATGACATGGACACGCAGCAGTTCCACCTCTCGATGTGCCACCAAATGTGATGTCTAGAAAATTTCAGAGATTATCCTGCCACTCAATTGAAGAATGAGGCAAGTGCATCGAACTCCTATCATCACCTGACATTATTCTGCAATGACAAGATCACATCAAACAAAACCAAATTTATCTTAAGACAGTATAGCAGTAGGTGTCAGGCAAATGTCACACACTACGGTGGACGGGCGGAGGAGTCATCGAACGGGTGGAGGAGTCGGACGGGCACTGGATCGACAGCGATGCTCGGCACCAAAGGTCGCGAGAGGAGGCAGCGTTGATGATGCATGGGTTTCAACCGAACTAGAATAGGAGAAGAACTCTATGCCAACATGTGGGACCCACTGTCAGTCGCACATAAAAAATTGCATCCATGGGAAGGCTTCTTCGTGCTGCCCCTCCTGTGCATTGTGGGCTAGGCCGTTGATGAGTTTAGGCCCAGTCATGTTGGCGCTGGGCATGCTGGGAGCACTAGCCATTTTAGTACCACCTTGGATGCATATGGAGAGACACACCAACTTAAATAATTAGTCGCTGTTTGTTGTACCGAACTTCCAAATACTCAGTCTCTGAGCACCTAGCTCGGGTCACATCCTCTCGAGCAATTGCGCCTATCCATGGGCTACGCTGTTTGCACGGCCCATGTTGCTCTCGTGGCTGGCCCCTCTGGCACAGGCGTGCTATGTATGAGAATTTGTGATCCAAAGCCCAATTTTTTGGGTAATTTTTAGTTGGCAACAGGCGTTAAAAAAAGATCACCATGAACAAGTGGAGTGCACATGCTAGTAACACATTGAATAGAAGATCGATCTTCATTAACCACAAACATAGTTCCAGCACTACAAGTTGAGCCAACCAGCCATGGACACCATCAGGCAAAAGCAAAAGAAACGCAACAGCTACGCTAATTCACAGCTTGCATATATAGAGAGAATTAGTTTTTGATCCCCAGTCTCCTTTTGAACGCCACAATTTCGTGGCGTATCCTATAGTCCTCGCTGCAAAATAGGCTAACTTGTTCCTAGCCTGTAACCTTGCCGTAGGCGCCTCTAGCGCATGGGAAGTTGTCGTGAACTGGTGTTGGCGGAAGCGGATCACCATGACCGCGCCACATAACTCTGGTGACGAGGTACGTGGCCTCCTCGCAGCACACCCGACAGCCCATCGTTGCGCCTGCATTGGGAACCGGTGTGAGCAGCTGATGGACTCCTAGGTAAACACGGCGTCTCTTCATGGGGAACTAAAGGGCCGCGACCAATCGAAGGACCGGGTAAAACGACGGCTCTTCATGGGAACCATGCAACCAGCATGGCTGGGGAGTTGTAGGCACAAAGCAGGGACAGATAATCACTCAAAGAAATAAATTCCTTCAAACTTACCAAAATCAGGTGATAGCTCAATGGTTTGTCCACTGCTCTAGAACTTGTAGGCTTCGGTTCGGTTTAGGGATGCAACACATTTTTTTGCATTTTCTTTCAATTTATATTCCTTCATTTTTAATTTACAAGTTTTTAGTCCTATTTTTTGCCAATTTAGGTTTATACAATTCCAATATATATTTTCTTAAGTACTAACACAATGTGCATGAGTGGTTGCTATCACAAATACAAAGGTAAGTGTATATCACTAGCTTGGTTTATCACAAATACAAATACAAAGATAAGTGCATCTTGGTGTCACAAACCCAAACCTAGGTAAAGATGTCACGCTGCAAAAAGATGGTTTGTGCGATAAATGCTGTCCTTGAGGAGATCGATTACCAACTTGCACTGAAACATTGTCTTAGCTCCCACTTGAAATCACCTCAAGGCAAAGAAGGTGACATTGAACATGATACACCTATATGATATGCCATATATATGATATACATTTGATCAAACAAGATTCCAACTTGCCTATTCATAAGCCCCTGGTACCTTGGACACATTCGAAAAAGGTCTATTCATTGTAGAGTATGTAAATAGTAAAGCAAATGACAAAATGTTAATACAAGGGGTCAAGTAACACAATGCAAATAAAACCACGTGAAAGGAAAAAAGTTTCTGAGAAATTGGAAAAAAGAATCACCTGATTTGGACAACAAATGCAAAATCTAAACATGTTTAACGTTTTTACAATGAATCAAAATAAAAAAGATGAACACCATGAACTGAACTAGAACAGCATATGAACCCAACGCCGATAAGTGGGTCCCTCATGTCAGTGGCGCACCGGCCCAAAACTATGTATAATAGTGTTAACAAGCAAGAAGTGAAACAAAACAACCAGTAACTCAATGGTGTTTGCGACAGTGATATAAATGAATGTTCCAGGTTCAATCCTTGTTCTCCACCCTTTTTCCACTTATTTTTTTTTGTAATTTTTGCCAAAAATTGGCTTGGCGCCCGCATGCAGCCATTTATCGCCTAATACCCCACCCATTATGCGAACAAAACGAATCTTAACCTCCCCACTTCCTCATTATCCTCCCCACTTCCCCATTATCCTCCCCATCTCCTCCAATTCTTTCCTTTCCCTCCTCCAACTCAGTTCCCGATCTATAGCCACCGCCGTCGCTTGTCTTCGCCATTGTGTCGTCATTGGATGGGCGCCAGTGTAGGACAGCCCGCACCTAGAGGCCACCATGACGTGCCTCCCCACCACCGATGCTCAAGCCTCAAGGACTCCTGGACTTCCTCTTCGTCAGAGTTATGGCAACCCTAGGGCCACTGATCTATTCACTTTTCACTTATGAAAGAGTAATGCATGTACCTTTGTGTCTATGTAGTTAACTTGTTCAATGTAGCTAGACTACAGATTGCATAAATGGAGACTCAATCGACGTCACCTGCGTTCAACACGCCAACACCTGCTTCATTGTCCAGACCTAGGGTGATGATGTCGCTTTTTCAAACACCTTCATCCAGGACGGCGACACCTCCTGCCAATGAAGATGGAGGTGATGGCAGCCAATCACAAGAAAACCTCGGGCGTTCCATTTAGGACGATGACAGGTAACAACACAATGTCTGTCTGGATGCTACTGCAATGATTTAGAATTCAACAAATTACTTCAATAATAGTGAGATCCTTCAATAAACAGTAGTAAGATGCTTCAATAATATGAAGTACACATTATTGTTTGCCATTCTCAAATTGTTCCTTCTTTAAATATTGTTTAGGGTGTGCTTATGTTTTTCATTACATTTTGTGATAGCTCGGAACAAACATGGACTATTTCTTTCACTTGCAAGGGGGCACTGGGGGACAACAATTTGCTCAGTATACAATAGCCAGGGACGAGCTCACATTTGGTAACTTAATAACAATGAAATCAAATTTGGGGTATGGTACCAGGGACTACTTGTACTATAAGAGAAGTGGTAACTCTATAGCAACACTAAATGGGATCGAATATGATGTCGATGCAAATGCAATGATATCAAGTAATGTAGAGGAGAGGGAGGTCAGATTAGTATTGTCAAGGGATCAAATAACAAAGCAAATTAGTGGACATAACACCCATTAAAATTGCCAAAAACTGTGGCATCAAATAGTGAACATTCCATAGATGAGTCACTTGATGATTACAAGGTGTGGCTTAATAATATGCATAGACAGGGCCAAGGCATGGGTAAGTTATGTTGATGCCCTATTATGAATTATTATATTATATTATATTGCAATGGCCAAATCACTAATAGCAGCATGGCTTTCGTAGATTTTGAAGATATATACAGGGATGACACAATCAAGACTTACAAAGAATGGTTAAGGGTGCAAGGACAACTAGATCAAATTAGTAATATATACCTTCTTTTCCCAAAATGTCAACCAACTTATTATTAGTCCTTCGTATAGTTTACACTTGTGACCTATTGTCTATAGGTGCATATGACAACCCTATAAATCAGATAGATTTACTAAATTCAAGTCAAGATAGCAATCCAACACCACCTCTGAACCAGCCATCACATGCTCGGCATGGGAAAACACAGGGAGATAGTAAGTGATGCTTATTGTGATTTATTTTGATGTTCATTTCAGTTTTCCCTATGTAAATGATTTTGTTTAATCTCTTTCATTGTATATTGTTTCGATGGACAAGACTCCCAAAAGAGGAAGGCACGAGGTACTATGAAAGGATTGGCAGCCAGCCACAAGAGATCCAAGCAAGGCAGTCAGAAGCTTAAAGTCCAATTCTCTAGACTTGGAGGAGCTGTAGGTGAGAACGCACGCACATTTACTGATGAAATAGTAGTGTACATAAGGAAAAAAGCACCACTCATTGGGGTGAGAACATGGAAGGATATCCACCAAGATGTCAAAAATTCAATAGTATCTGATATGATGGTAAGTTTCTGGTTTGTTTTTGCTAGCATATATAGTTTTGTTACCAAATTATTTAAGAAGTGACCTAGAATTTATGTTTTATATGTTGAACAACCTAAGTGGGACATTGAGAATAATGAAGAAAATAGGAAAAAGATATGGACCATAGCTAATGAGCATTACAAAGGATGGCGAGCAACATTTAGTGCTATGTACAGGGCGTACACCACCTATGAGGAGAGAATGAGACATATGCCAGAAGAGTTGGACATTGTTGAATGGCACTATCTGGTTTTGTATTTTGGCACGACAAATTTTCAGGTTTGATGACCTTTACTTTATTCTTGCCATTTGCACTTGATGAAATAAAGGCTATGTTTCGGTACATCGCAATGTTTTTTTATAATCAACTCCTTGTGCAGAGGGTTAGTTGCAAGAATTCTCAGAATTAGGCAGAATGTAAAGGTACACCATTCGGGCAGGATCAAAGACTTTTTCTCAGTGTAGCTTTGAGAAGGTAATAACTTTAGAAGCACATGACCATGCTTCCTTATGTTTTGAAATATCACTAATTTATTACATTCTTGCCTAATTAGAGGGACCCAATAACTGGTGATGAGCCAAATGATTTAGAGCTTTTCATGATCACGCACAGTAAGAATGGGCAATGGACAAGCCAAGAATCTAGGGATGTCTATGTGAGTATATAACAGTTTGTTCAAACCTTATTAACTTGATGCAAAGTGACCACCTACAAAATCATTTTCAATTAACTACTTCAACTAGTCCTCCTTTGTTAGGATAATGCATGCAACAAAATTTTGGAGAGGGAAACAGATGGAGAAGCACTCATCATCTCAGACATGGAGCAAAATCAGATTTTCTAGTCAGCCTACCAGGAAACAAGAAACTACAAATCAACCAAGATCTATGCTAATGGATACTTGGCAAAATACCCAACTAGAAGGCAACTACTATCTGAGGATTACTAGTACCAAGTGCGTCAGGAATCAGCACTAGTCGAAGCATTTTCAAAGCTACAAGAGAGATTATAATCTCAAGAGGCTGAAAGGGAAGCCAAAAGGGAAGAACATAGGCGTCAGATGGAAGAAATGATGAAGGCAAGGGAGGCGGATAGAGAAGCTCTTAGGCAAGAGTTTATGGCAATGATGCAAGCAATACATGTACAAGCATCAATACAATAGGTAATAGTCAACTACAAACCAACATCATTTTCGTAGTTTCAAACTCCACTCATGATTTTTCTGACCAAAATTGAAATGCAGGCTAACAAAGATGGGGGACAAAATGCATAGGTTGCTGCTACAACAAACATAGATGAAGAAAATGTAAATACAAAATGTGAAGAAATATCACATCAGCACGTAGTTTTAGAACCTGAAGAGTGTTTAATGTTGTCATGTGATAGTCCTTAGTATTGAGGCATAATTTTCCCTCCATCTATTGATTTGCACGAAAACCAAGATAGCATCCCACCACAAACACAACTCGTAGCTACAATAGCGGTAGGTACAAGTAATGGTCGCACAACTAGAAATAGTGCTAGCGAATAAGACTCAAACTGGCCAAAACAAAGGAGGGGATACTGATAGTTAGTTTTACTACTACTAAAGTACTGAGGGATGTTGCGGCTAAGAAACGAGCATTATCCAAAAGGAATCAACAAGCTGGCAAAGCACAGGTGATTTTTGACTCCACTACCTGTGAATATTTCTGAATCAGATTTAGTTGGCTAGTTCCTGTTACTGTAAAGTGAAATGATACTTAGCTGAATACTAAGTTTCTGTTTGCTGAATATACCAATGTTAATGATTGTTTCAGGAGCAAGATAGAGTTTGAGTGGAGCGCACAACTGATGGACGGTCAATGTGAATCCAACCTTTGCTACAGTGCTACACATAGCTTATTACATTTTGAACTATTCAAAGTAGCTACTGTGCGTCAGATACCTTATGTGTTTCAGTTGTTGTGCGTGTGTTATCAACTAAGTTTGACATTGGATGTGGTTTCATTAATGAGTTGTACGAACAAAGCATATTTTGGATTAATGGATGTCTAAATGCTTCTTTCATCATATATTGTTCGGCATGCAATTATTGTTTGAATCAAACAAAGCATTGCAATATAGACTATCGACAAAATAATTTAGCGTTGCAATATATGATATAGCAACAAACAAACGGTGTTGCAAAAAACATCATACCAACGGAATAGTGGGCATTGCAATAGAGTCTCCAAACTGTAGCAACGCAACAGTTAGCGTGGCAATAGAGGGTCCAACAATAGCAACTAGTATTGATCATTGCAATAGAGAGGCAACCTCTAGCAACCAAACATTTACCATGGCAATAGATGGATGCACCTATAGCAACCACAATGTTTAGTGTTGCAATTAGAGAGGCCACCTCTAGCAACCAAATATTTATCGTGGCAACACACGGTTCCACCTATAGCAACCAGTATTGATCGTTGCAATAGGGAGGCTACCTCTAGCAACCAAATATTTATCGTGACAATAGACGGTTCCACCTATAGCAACCACCGAGATAGCGTGGCAATAGAGGGTCCATCTATTGCAATGCTATTGATGCATGGCAATAAGGTCTATTGCAACACCAAATATCATTGCTAGTGCACCTATTGCCACACTTTGAGTTTGTGGCAATAGGTATTTCTGGTGTTGCAATAGGGGAAAATCTATTGCAACACCAAAGAGAGTCATTGGGCAAACCTTTCCCCATGGTTACTATGGCAACGCCTGCCAACGAAAATTTTCCGTTGCAATTTTGTCTTTCGCAACCATTTTTGGTATATTGCAACCCTTTTAGGATGTTGCATTAGGGGTAAAACCTTGTAGTGTATAATGAGCGAGGATGCCATTAAGATGCAGAATCTGGGGAGGTTGACCGCCCCTAGGATTCACACGCAGAGCACCCATTGGTCATCATGATTGTGTGGTGTAGTGTGAAATCACACGCGAATGGACGCCGATAAGTCACGCTGTGGCCAGGGAGGCCAAGAAGCCCTTAGGCCCATGAACAAGGCAACCAAATGCGACCATGACCCTATGTCGTACCTAGGAAACCCTCTCTTGGGCCAGCCCTAAGAAGGGCTTGAGGCCACAAAGGGTTAGGGGCAGGGTGAGATAGGCCCTTGCGACTCTAATCGATGGTGTGGAGCCATTCAACCATCTCTCTCTCTGTGTGTTTGAGTCATCCACTTTGAAGTCACCTAGGTTGATCCCCTCTAGGGGAGGCATCTTGCCCTCTGATCGCTACGAAGGTGGTCGGAGACCGATTGGTTTGACGGCCGATGATTTATGGGACATCTCTTGACGAGGCAGAGCCGAACTCCACATCGATTGGGGAGGATATCAGGTCCCGCTCAGACTACCCATTGACCCCAATGAGGTGCACCACTCCGACCACGTGGTTATGGTGGACATGCCTCTCCCCATGTGGGGCAAAACCAAATTTGCCCATAAAAAGGCATCATGGCCCCATGGGCCAAAAAGGACATCAGGGAAAAGGAGGCAGACGCCTATGATCCAGCAATTGGATCAAGACTCGACCTTGACCGACTCCTCCTGAAACCCTAGGTCCTTGACCCACAACTAGGCGCTAGAGCCTCACAAACCTGATGAAAGTCACCAGCCTCCAGTAGGTGAAAGGATAGCAACGCATCCTACAAAAGCCACGAATCCGAACGTGATAGAATTGAGATAACAACCGCTGGTCAACACATATCAAAATACCCTAGCACCATTCAGGGATGTAATGTTAGGGAATAAGCCAAGGACAGACTAAGGAAATGTAACTCAAACACCAAACAAGAAACCACAATGCTTCACAAGCGCATTTTCCTCTGATCCCTTACGAACGGGCGTGGCCAGCGCCACACAAAGCCTGGCGTCCCTAACATGGTAGAAATGGCCCAAGCTCTAGAAGCTATGATGCTAGAAGGAGGCTTGCAGGAAGCTCCCCTCCGCATTGCGAATGCAGTGGAGAGGAGCACCTCGCAAACCTCCTCCTTGCACCGTGGCTCCTAGAGCATAAAATGCGAGAGAAAGCAGTTGAAGCACCATTGCTTCACAAGGACAATGATGGCATGATGGAACCATCCACAGCAAGGATCACCTCGCACATCTAAGCCAAAGGGCCTCGGAGAGCGAGGAGATCATGACGCTACGGCACTAGTGATCATGCTGCCTCATCTCTCCCTACTCGCAAGCCTCCTTCCGACACCAGCTGACGGAAGCGACAACACCGGCTTCCAGCCACCACAAATGATCCCCAGCAGATCACATGCTTAGAACCCCACGGTTCCCTTCAAAATTTCTCTCTCTTCTCCTTCCTTTGAACTCAACCTCTTAGGAGGGCTAAAAACAAGTTTGTAGAAGTGTTTATAAGTGGTTCTAACGAGTGTGAAAGCATCTAGGCCCCTAGATGGGTTTTGGTGATTAATGACAATACATGATTACTATGACTAACGTAGTGTTTTGTAGAGGCAACTAAGTTAGGTCATGGTAATGGAGATCGATTGGGCTACCATGGTGGTCATGCCCTCTACGATGGAAATCGTTTCGGTTTTCAAAGGATGGACGACAAGGTTAATGATGGACTAGTTCTAAGTGTCGATTGGAGTTGAAGAGACACTTAGAGTAGTTTAGGACTGTTATTTTTCCTTTGGCCATACTATTAAGGGGGGTATGGATAGATAGCTTGACCTAGGTGAGTCTAGTGGGTTAGGTGTGGTGCACACTTGCTAAACCTAGCACTAGCTAGCTCCTAAACAGTCCTTAGATCCATTGGAGCAAACTTCATTCACGTAATGATCGAGAGTTGGAAGTGAATGGATGGTCAAATGCTGACCGGACACTTAGCTTTCAGGTTTGACCGAACGCTAGCAGTAGAGTCTGGTCAGTTCATTTGATCAAGGTGAAGTAGTCTGGAAGTGACCGGACGCTAAGAGATGAAGTGACCGGACGCTGAGTCCCAGCGTCCGGTCGACTCCAGTAAGGTTCCAGAGAGGGAAAATTATGACTGGACATGTCCGGTCAGTGAGCGTCTAGTCACATTTTAAACACTAGAGTTTGGGGAGAACTGATCGGAGCATCCGATCAACATGACCGGAGCGTCCGGTCACCCCGCAGAAGCACATAACGGTTTATTTTTCAGCTATGGTTATAAATACTTCCTCCATTCGTGTGTGGGGCACTTTTGCTCATTCCAATAGCTGAGAAACACCTTTGTGAGTGCCAAGAAGAGAAAGGTCCTAGTGAGATGATTGAGATTTGAGAATCCCAAAGAGAGCCCTCATTAGTGAGATAAAGAGTAGCAAAGTGTGCATCCACCTTTCTCATTAGGTCTATCATGGTCAAGTAAGAGTTCGTGCTTGTTACTCTTGGTGATCACCATCATCTAGATGGCTTGGTGGTGATTGTGAGTTTGGTGATCATCCGGCGGAGCTTGTGGATGACCCAACTCAAGTTGTGAGCGGTTGTGGGTGATTCACCGTGACGGAGTGTCAAAGAATCAACCCGTAGAGAGCACTTGATCCTTGCACGGATCAAGGGGGAGCTACACCCTTGCGCGGGTGCTCCAACGAGGACTAAGTGGGGAGTGGTGACTCTCCAATACCTCAGGCAAAATATCGCCACGTTTCCTCCTTCTCTATTTACTTTGAGCAATTCAATTCTTGTCATTTACATTCATAGAATTGCCATGCTAGAGTAGGATTGGAACTTAGGTTGCTAAACTTTTGTGTAGGTAGATCAATAGAAACACTTTCTAGGCACAAGGGGTTAATTGGGCTAACCATAGGACTTAATTATTAGCAAAGAAATTTAGAATTAGACCCAATTCACCCCCACCTCTTGGGCATCTTGATCCTTTCAATTGGTATCAGAGCCTCAGTGCGCATGTATTTAGGCTTAACCGCCTAGAGAAAGATGTCTCACGGGGATGGACCTCCTCCTATCTTTGAGGGGGAATGATTTTCCTATATTGGAAAATCCTGCATGGAGGTGTATTTAGAAGCTCTAGATGTTGGAATACTTAGAGCCTGCCTCACAAGGCTTCCCAAAACCTCGAGGATACTACACACCTACAAGGCGATGAGGTGAATTACAAAAAATGGAATGCAAAGGCTCGAAACACCATCTTTAGAGGCCTTTGCAAAGATGTGTTCAACCGGGTGAGGAACCACAAAGACGCCCATGCACTATAGGTCAGGACTGTTTGTGCGCTCCATGAGGGAACAAAGAGTGAGCGTGAGGAACGCTATCATCTTGTCATGAAAAAGCTTAACTCTTTTGAGATGCTTCCCAAAGAATGTGCTAATGAAATGTATTCACGCTTGAATGTTCTTGTAGAGGAAGTCAATGGGCTTGGACTCACTCAAATGCAACCATCCGATGTTGTAAGAAAGATCTTGAGTGTCCTCCCCATTGACAAATATGGGCATATTGTGACCGTGCTTCATCAAGGTGATCTTTCCACCGCTACACCAATACAAATCTTAGGGAAAGATCAATGCTCATGACATGTACATGCACATCACACCACAAGATGGCTCATCCTCTACTAAGAAGAAAGAAAAGGACTTAGCATTCAAAGCTAGCCAAGAGAAGGGCAAAGCAAGGCTTGAGTATGAGAGCTCAAGTGATGATGAAGTTGATGATGCAAGTCTTACTCTCATGGTGAAAAGAACCACCAAGATGCTAAAGAAGCTCAACAAGAGTGGCATCAAGTTCGATGGCAAGAAGAAGAAGTTCTTCACAAGCTCTAGAAGGAAGCCAATCTCTGAGATGGATTGCTATAATTGTGGAGAACTTGGTCATCTAGCACTATCAATGCACAAAGCCCAAGAAAGACAAGTAAGACAAGTACAAGGGCAAGAAAGATGACTCAAGCAATGAAGAAGAAGATGAGAAGAAGAAAAACAATCCATACAAGAAGAGAGATGGCAAGAAGGACTTCCACAAGAAGAAGAAAAGTGAAAAGGCATATATCGTCGGTGATTGGCTCACGGACATTGATTCATCTAGTGGCTCATCCGATGATGATAGTGACAATGAGAAGGTGGCCGCCATTGTTATTGACTCTTCATCATCTTCACTACCACCACCGCCATCATCCTCTACACACCTATGCCTTATGGCCAAGGGTGATCACAAGATATCAAATGATGATAGTAGTGGTGATGAACATGCTAGCAATGATGATAGCGATAGTGATGATGATGAATATGAATCACCTTCTTATGATGATCTTGTTCAAATTGCTAAATCAATACACTAAGATCATTAGAAACAGTAGAGCTAAGAATGAAAAACTAGAGGCTAAGAATGATTCACTTTTAGCAAAATATGATATAGCCAAAAAGGCTAGTGTTGAGCTTAGAGAAGCAAATGATGCTATATCATCCAAACTCAAGGAGCTCAAATCTTCTAAGAAAGAGCTTAAAGATAAACATAATAAACTTGAGGGGATGCACAAAGAGCTCATCACTAGCCACAACAAGCTAAAACAAGAATATACTACTCTTAAGATTATTCATGATAATCTTGTCATTGCTCAAGAATTTCTATCCAATGAGCCACATGATGCTACTAACAATGTTGTTAAGATTGATATAGCTACATCATGTGATGATTTGATCATTGAGAGCATTGAGCAAAGTTCTAGTAGCAAGGGCAAGCAAGTGGTTGAGGCCAATGATTATGATGAGTTTGTCAAGCTCAAGAATGACAATGAAAAGCTCAAGAAAGATCTTGAAGAGCTCAAGACCACCTACACCATAGTGCTTGAAACTAGTGATCATGATGGTGACTTGATTCTTGAGAATGAGGAAGCTCAAATAAGAGAACAAGAAGCTCAAGCAAGAGAAAAATAAAGATGCTCTCAAGGAAGAGAACAAGAAGCTCAAGTTGGAGAAAGAGCATCTCAAGATTGGATTGAGCAAGTTCACAAGAGGCAAGCATCTTCAAAGTGAGCTACTAATGAACATCATCATGAAGATGGATAGAAGTGGCATTGGGTACATGGCAAACAAAGAGAAGAAGACTCAAGCTCAACAACAATAAAAGCCAAAGCCAAATAAGTGTTTCGAGTGTGGACAAGAAGGCCACTTTGCCCATGAGTGTCAAACTCCACCACCACAACCCTTGCCCAAGCATGTTAGACCCTTTGCTTTCAATGCTCATTACATGCTTAGAAAGGACTCTAGTGGAAAGATGAAAGTTATGTTCTTAGGACCTCCCAACAAGAATAGGCCTAAGAAAATTTGGATAGCAAAGTCACTTGTTGAGAAAGTCAAGGGCCCTCAACAAGTTTGGGTTCCTAAAGCTTGATCTCTTGTGTGTAGGTGAACTACAAGACCGGTGGAAGTCATTGGGTAATTGATAGTGGTTGCACACAACATATGACCAGGTGATCCTCGTATGTTCACCTCACTAGATGAAGAAGTAGATGGACAAGAAAGAATCACATTTGGAGATAATTCAAAGGGCAAAGTCAAGGGATTGGGCAAAGTGGCAATATCAAATAATCATTCTATCTCAAATGTGCTATATGTTGCCTTCCTTGAGTTTCAACTTGCTATCCGTTGGACAATCATGTGTGATCTTGGCTTCCAATGCTTGTTCACCGAGAAGGAAGTTGTTGTATCTAAGAAGGATGATGATCAAGTGATATTCAAAGGATTTAGATACAACAACCTATACTTAGTGGATTTCACCTCTGAAGATGCTAACTTGAAGACATGCCTATTCACCAAAACAACACTTGTGTGGCTATGGCATAGAAGACTTGCTCATGTTGGGATGAGCTCACTCAAGAAGCTAATGAAGAATGATTTGGTGAGAGGGTTGAAGGATGTGAAGTTTGAGAAGGACAAGCTTTGTAGTGCATGTCAAGCCGGCAAGCAAGTTGTAAATACTCATTCAACAAAAGCTTTCATATCAACCACAAGAGTGCTAGAACTCCTTCACTATGGACTTATTTGGACCAATAACATACAAGAGTTTGGGAGAAATCTCTATTATCTTGTGATTGTTGATGACTATTCAAGATACACATGGGTATTCTTCATGAAAAATCTAAAGTTGCATCTTGCTTCAAGAAGTTTGCCAAGAGAGCGCAAAATGAATTTGAAGTGAAGCTCAAGAAGATTAGAAGTGACAACTACAAATAATTTGACAACACAAATATAGAAGCCTATTGTGATGAAGTTGGTATCAAGCATGAGGTCTCCACAACATATACTTCTCAACAAAATGGCGTAGTTGAGAGAAAGAACCAAATATTGATCACTCTTGCAAGAACAATGCTAAATGAGTATAACACCCCCGAAGCTCTATGGGTGGAAGCTATCAACACCGTATGCTATGCATCCAACCACCTATTCCTTCAAAAGTTCCTTAGCAAGACACCTTATGAGTTGCTCAATGAGAAGAAGCCGGACATCTCCTTCTTTAGGGTGTTTGGTTGCAAATGCTATATCTACAAGAAGCGGCAACACCTAGGGAAGTTTCAAAGACAGTTGTGATATTGGTTTTCTTGTTAGGTTACTCATCAACTCCAAAGCATATAGAGTATTTAATCATGCTACCAGCTTGGTTGAAGAAACATATGATGTAGAATTTGATGAATCTAACGGCTCCCAAGGAGCACATGAGAATCTTGATGATGTAGGTGATGAACCATTGAGGTAGGCTATGAAGAACATTCTGGTTGGAGACATCAAGCCTAAAGATGATGAAGATAATGTACAAGTAATTGATCCACCTTCTTCATCAAATGTGCCACAAGATGGTGATAAAGATAGGGAGAGTAGAAAATGAAGACACTCATATCTCTCATGATCAAATGGTGGTACAAGCACAAGATGTTGATGCTCCACAACCTCCTCCTCAAGTGGTCAATAGAAGAAACACACCTCTACTACAAGATCATCCACAAGATCTCATCATAGGGAGTCTATCAAAGGGTGTAATGACTCAGCTCACAAAAAACTTGCTTCATTTATTGCACATCACACTTTTGTCTCTTGTTTTGAGCCTACTAAGGTAGAAGAAGCTCTTCAAGATCTAGATTGGATAAATGCCATGCATGAAGAGTTGAACAACTTCACCCGCAATGAAGTTTGGACTCTTGAAGAGCGACCAAAAGGTGCAAGAGTCATTGGACCAAAGTGGGTGTTTCACAACAAGCAAGATGATCAAGGCGTTGTTGTGAGGAACAAGGCAAGACTAGTTGCAAAGGGGTTCTCTCAAGTTGAAGGTTTGGATTTTGGAGAGACCTTTGCATCCGGTTGCAAGACTAGAAGCCATTCATATCCTCCTTGCATATGCATCACATCATGACATGAAACTATATCAAATGGATGTGAAAAGTGCATTTTAAATGGCTTTATTAATGAACTAGTCTATGTTGATCAACCTCCTAGGGTTTGAAGACCCTAGATATCCTAATCATGTTTATAGGTTGTCCAAGGTGCTATATGGGCTTAAGCAAGCCCCAAGAGCTTGGTATGAGCGTCTTTGGGACTTCCTCATTGAGAAGGGCTTCACCATTGGGAAGGTCGACACCACACTATTTACCAAGAAGCTTGATGGGCACATCTTCATTTATCAAGTGTATGTTGATGATATCATCTTTGGATCATCAAATGAAGATTCTTGCAAAGAGTTTGGTGAATTGATGTAGAAGGAGTTTGAGATGTCAATGATTGGAGAGCTTATATTCTTTCCTGGTTTTCAAGTCAAGCAAATAAGAGAAGGGATTTTCATCTCTCAAGAGAAATATACAAATGATCTTCTCAAGAGATTCAAGATGGATGAATATAAGCCAATCAAGACACCAATGCCAACTAATGGACATCTCGACCTAGATGAGGGAGGTAACACGGTTGATCAAACTCTCTACCAGCTCTATGATTGGTAGCTTGTTATATTTAACCGCATCTAGGCCCGACATCATGTTTAGTGTGTGTATGTGTGCTAGATTTCAAGCTAATCCTAAGGAAACTCATTTGATTGCCGTTAAAAGAATCCTTAGGTATCTTAAGCACACACCAAGCATTAGCCTTTGGTATCCCAAAGGAGCTATATTTGAATTAGTTGGCTATTCTGATTCGGATTATGCCAGGTTGCAAAGTGGATAGAAAAAGCACATCTAGAGGGTGCCATTTGCTTGGTAGATCACTTGTGTCTTGGTCCTCCAAGAAACAAAATAGTGTGGCTTTATCCACCGCCTGAAGCGGAATACATTGCCGTGGGTGCTTGTTGTGCACAAATTCTTTACATGAAACAAACTTTGCTAGACTATAGGTGTAGTTCTAGAAAAAGTACCTCTTCTATGTGACAATGAAAGTGTGGTAAAATCTTGCAAATAATCCGGTTCAACACTCACGCACCAAGCACATTGATATCCGCCATCACTTTCTTAGAGATCATGTTGCAAAGAATGATATTTCATTAGAAGGTGTAAGGACCGAGGATCAATTGGCGGATATCTTCACTAAACCGCTAGATGAGGCGATTTTTTGGTCGATTACGGAATGAGCTCAATGTTCTTGATTTTTGTAACTTCACTAAAAAATGAGCCTTGTGTTGTCCCTTGCATTGCATTGTAATATACAACATGGTTACTCTTTATGGTAATGCATATAGGGCTTGTCTAACATGGTTAAGATAACCAGCCGAAAAGCATGTGAAGAAGCTTAACCTTGGATCAAACTTGACAAGCAACTAGATTTACTTTCAAGTATTGTATTGCATATGCATGAATGTTGCTTTGTCAGTTTATCTTCAATTGCCATCTTATTGCCTATTTTCTTAAAAAAATTATAGCCTAAGGCAAAATATTTTGAAAAAATTGAGGGTTTGAGAGAGGTCACTCACATTAGTCCCAATTGGTGTTTATTTTGATATTATTGAAGTTGGGACTTGATTGAGGACCTAGGCATCATGAAGTACTTTGAAGATTTGCTGGAAAAAGGGATGACCAGGACGCTGCATCGGACTCTGATGT
Source organism: Miscanthus floridulus (assembly GCF_019320115.1). Classification (NCBI taxonomy): domain Eukaryota; kingdom Viridiplantae; phylum Streptophyta; class Magnoliopsida; order Poales; family Poaceae; genus Miscanthus; species Miscanthus floridulus. The sequence goes on from NC_089580.1 coordinate 69,339,225, forward strand.
CCAGCGTCCCAGTCAGTTCATAGGAGGTGAACTGCTGCCGAGAAGGAGTGACCGAACGCTAAAATAGTGCTTTCCCAGCGTCTGGTCAGATGGCAATCCAGCGTTCAGTCAATCGAAGACGAAGGCGACTGCTTGCATCGGACTCTGGCTGCGTCCGGTCAGGGTTCACCAGACGCGTCTGGTAGCGATTCTAGGGGTCACCATAAAACGTACAGGATCCAGTTTCTTCTCTATTTCCTCATCTATTCCGTCATGGGGGGCCACCATAAAACAAAGATTGAGCTACCTACGCCATCATCACTGCCATGCCTCCTTCGCCTGTACCCTAGCCACCACTATCCGTGCCTCTACTCCATGCTACCTGCTCGCAGTTGTGCCACCGTGCCCGCGCCTCTGCTCAGTGCTACCTATGCCCATGCCTCCCTGCCTTAGCGCCGCCGTGCCTTGCCTATGCCACCGAATAGCATGCCCGCGTAGCTCTAGCACCGCCGCCATGCCCGTGCCCTAGCACCGCCTCCGTGCTCGCCCACGCCACTGCTCCTAGCACCGCCTCCAGTCCACACCACCGTGCACGTGCTCTGACCTAGCGTCGTCGAGCCCCTATTCCAGCGCTATTGTGCTATTACCCTAGCCCACGCCCGTGCCTCTACTTCACATGCCCAAGCCACATTGTAGTGCCCTACATCCTCTGTCGCCGATCCTCACCGCATTGCAACCCTAGCCGACCCGGTGGTTCCCCGATCCATTCCTATTCTCGTCGTTTCGCAAGTTTGTCAGGTAGCAAGCCCTCGTTTCCAATTTCATTCCTAATTGCTTGCTTCCTAGGATTTCGTATCTTTAGATATATAGTATTTATTTGTATATCCTATCTATTCTATCATGCAGCGAGTCGGTGTTGTTGTGGTCCCTTTGGCAGTTGTCAGTTAACTCGGGGCCAAGCTCGCGAGTATGGATCGAGGCCAAGCCTCGGGAGTGATAGTTGGTAGTTGATTCTTGTTAGGGTAGTTATCCTTTTTAGATACATCAGATGGCTCGTGTTAAGAATGTCGGAGGTGGTCCTGGTGATGAGGATTCGAGGCCCCTGCCTCGCCAGCCTACAGATGCAAAAGGCAAGGTGACAAAGAAGCTAGCGACAAGGAAGCGCAAGTACCCTGATGCAGATATAGCGAGAGCAGCCATAGTTGCAGAGGCCACAGAGCGCGCAAAGAGAGGAGGTACTCAGAGTGGTGTTGTCATTGCAAATCAGCTCTCTCCATCTACGAGGGCTGCACTTGAGCAGGTTGAGTGCCATCATGGTGGTCCAGCTGGGACTATCATGGTTGGAGGACGACATGTTGCTATTGATGAGTCAGTCTCAGGGGGAGTCACAGCAGCAACCACAGCCAGCAGAGCAGACTCAGGAGGGAGAGCAGGCCGAGGAGACAGAGCAGGCACCTCAGCCACAGCTTCACCGCTCTGGTCATACCCGTGCTCTAGTCACACCAAGGTCTGAGACATAGCGGAGGGGTTCTCGCCCACCGCCTAGACCACAGGGTCTGCCTCTAGTGACTCACTTGGATTTGAGGGCCGCCATGGCCAAGCAGGTGCAGCAGCTTAGATTTGTGGACTTTGAGCAGTGGTTTCCTCTAAGGCGGGATGAGCGTGCTTCAGAGGGTTTCTACACACCTCTGTAGGAAGACTTTTATAATGCATATCTTAATAGTAGGGTAGTATTGAGATCTCAGAGGGTGTGCAACATTGAGACCATTATAGCAGCAGCTGGAGAGCATATTCGCCCTTACCTAGCTTACCTACTAGGGCTGACAGATTTACTTGGACAAATAGGCTTATATGTTCCATCTTGGGTCTGTTAGTTCTATGCTACACTCTAGATTGATCCGCAGCATAGATTTATACACTTTGCATTTAGAGACAGAGATTATAGGCTGATGAGAACTAGGGTCAGAGAGATACTCAGGCTTCAAGAGTAGCCCATCTAGCTATATGAGGTTTGCTATGGATAAACAGCACCCCCAGACACCCTCATGGCAGTATGGTGCCTCCTATAGATCTAGTCCGACATTGCTTTATAGAGCCATTCGGCAAGGGGTCGAGCAGGACACCCAATGATCTCACTCCTACAGCTAGAGTGTTGGATGCTATTATGAGGAGGATACTGCTTTCGAGGATGGGGTATCACGAGGGCCTGACTCGCATACAGCTGTCTACTGAACTCTCTGATGCAGCAGACTGTGTTTGACATTTGGGATCTCCTTCTATCAGAGATGAAGGATACCATTGCAGAGGGGTTCAGGGGTCATAGGTAGCTGCAATATGCTCACTGGGTTACATTCCTGATCCATAGGGCAGTTACTGTGAGGCCACCAGAGATGCTGGTAGAGTATAGTGGTGCTACTACAGAGTTCCCTGCATACAACATGACTCAGATGATCTAACATGGTGCAGTGAGGACACCTAGCCAGCCGAGCCGACTGTCCAGAGGTGCCATAGACTGTAACTTAGTAGGATGAGACCATCAAGAGCATAGCAGCTATAGAGGAGGAGCAGCTTGATGCTCAGTAGGAGGGGATTGTCGCGAGCGACCCCAGTGACAGCTTAGATGATGACTACCAGCCTATTCCTCATATGCCTCCACATCGACATGACCTTGAGGCCGGTAGTTCTAGTTCAGCTCCACCTACACCATAGACAGACCTCGCTCTACTTGCCATACTTGAGCGGATGAGGCAGGATCAGGCTCGCCAGGCTCAGGAGATAGCTACCACTTTTACTTAGTTTTAGACTAGGCAGGATGAGTTCCAGCAATAGCAGTAGGCAATCCAGTAGCAGCAGCAGGCCATGCATCAGCAGCAGCTTCTCATGCAGCAGCAGCTACTAGGTTTTATACAGCATGTTGTGATAGCTATTGGGGCTCCACTGCCATAGCCTTCACCCTAGCTTGGTCAGCCTGCCACCACTTCTATGACTCTAGCATTATGGCCTAGTGGGCTTTAGAGTCAGGGACAGCCACCAACATAATTTGCATCACATATAGAGTAGGTGTCCTAGTGGTTTGCCTCACCAGTGTTAGCCCCGTAGTTCACACCTCTTCAGATGGGCTTCACACCGGCTCAGACTTCTTCGCTGCTAGTGCCAGATACTTCAGTCTCTAGGAGCCTTAGAGCGACTTTCAGTGAGTTGATAGGGTAGCCTACTCTGCCATATTTACATGTCCTAGGTCCTTCTACAGTTGTACCTATTACTGAGACTATAGAGACGCTCCCTTCTTCTATTGCATGATTAGAGTCACCTGCTTTAGTGATACCTGCATAGTCTATGGCCGCTCTAGTCTCTGATCCAACCCAGACCGCTTTAGCATCACTTCTAGCTACATAGAGTCAGACAGCTCAGAGCTCAGGGTCAGATGATGATGGCACACAGTTCTAGCTCGCTCTTCGTACCTCAGCGCCCGACTCGTCCGCAGCAGCCCCACCGACCGACCCTTAGGTTTTGGTGTTTGACGCCAAAGGAGGAGAGGGATCGAGTATGTTAGACCTAGGGGGAGTGACTTAGGGGGAGCTTAGTTTATCTATTATATTTGGTTTTTATGTGTGATACACTATTATGCATTTGTGTGTTTACTTTTATGCGTCAAACTATATTTATGTGATAGTGATATCTACGTGATTGTGATATTTGACATGTGTGCTCTCTACTTTGAATCTTTTATATGTCATATCAATAGTGTTATGCTCATTTGCTTTGCTTCCACGTTTTACTCCGATGCAAATGAGCTTTGTTACTTGTACTCATGCTTATTTCATATCTTTTGAGTACATCATGTTGGCTTTGGTCATATAAGCTTTCCTAATTCTTTTGTTCTTATTGACAAAAGCTTATATGAACCAAGCATGTTAAAAACCTTAACTCTTTCACATACTCAAGGTGGTATTGTCATCAATCACCAAAAAGGGGGAGATTGAAAGCATCTAGGCCCCTAATTGGGTTTCGGTGATTAATGACAATACGTGATTACTATGGCTAACGTGTGTTTTGTAGAGGCAACTAAGTTAGGTCACGGTAATGAAGATCGATTGGGCTATCATGGTGGTCATGCCCCTATGATGAAAATCATTTCGGTTTTCAAAGGATGGACGACAAGGTTAAGGATGGACTAGTTCTAAGTGTCGATTAGAGTTGAAGAGACACTTAGAGTAGTTTAGGACTTTGTTTTTTCTTTGGCCATACTATTAAGGGGGGTATAGACAGGTAGCTTAACCTAGGTGAGTCTAGTGGGTTAGGTGTGGTGCACACTTGCTAAACCTAGCACTAGGTAGCTCCTAAAAAGCATGTAGATCCATTGCAGCAAACTTCATTCATGTATGATCGAGAGTTGGAAGTGAATGAAGGGTCAAATGCTGACCGGACGCTGGCTTCAGTTTGACCGGACGCTGGCATAGAGTCCGGTCAGTTCATTTGATCAAGGTGAAGTCGTTTGGAAGTGACCGGACACTGAGTCCCAGCGTCTGATCGACTCCAGTAAGGTTCTAGAGAGGGAAAATCATGACCGAACGTGTTCAGTCAGTGTTGACCGGACGCGTTCGGTCAGTGTTGACCAGACGCTGTCCAACGTTCGGTCACATTTTAAACACTAGAGTTCGGGGAGAACTGACCGGAGCATCCGGTCAATATGACCGGAGCGTCCGGTCACCCTGCAGAAGCACATAACGGTTCATTTTTCAGCCATGGTTATAAATACTTCCTCCATTCGTGTGTGGGGGCACTTTTGCTCATTCCAACAACTGAGAAACACCTTTGTGAGTGCCAAGAAGAGCAAGGTCCTAGTGAGGTGATTGAGATTTGAGAATCCCAAAGAGAGTCCTCATTAGTGAGATCAAGAGTAGCAAAGTGTGCATCCACCTTTCTCATTAGGCTTGTCGTGGTCAAGTGAGAGTTCATGCTTGTTACTCTTGGTGATCGCCATCACCTAGACGTCTTGGTGGTGATTGGGAGTTTGGTGATCATCCGACAGAGCTTGTGGATGACCCAACTCAAGTTGTAAGCGGTTGTGGGTCATTCATCACGACAGAGTGTCAAAGAATCAACCCATAGAGAGCACTTGATCCTTGGGCGGATCAAGGGGGAGCTACACCCTTGCGTGGGTGCTCCAACGAGGACTAGTGGGGAGTGGCGACTCTCTGATACCTCGGCAAAATATCGCCGCATTCCTCCTTCTCTATTTACTTTGAGCAATTCAATTCTTGTCATTTACATTCATAAAATTGCCATGCTAGAGTAGGATTGGAACTTAGGTTGCTAAACTTTTGTGTGGTAGATCAATAGAAACACTTTCTAGGCATAAGGGGTTAATTGGGCTAACTATAGGACATAATTATTGCAAAGAAATTTAGAATTAGCCCAATTTGCCTCCCTCTCTTGGGCATCTTGATCCTTTTAGAGAGGGAGGCCCTATTTATAGGCCCAACGACGGACTGAGCAGCCTGATGCCTCCACGCCGCATGGCGCACCACGGGATGCCACAACCAAAGTTAGATGCCTGCATGAGGTCAGGGAAAACAAGACCTTCCCAAAGGTAGGATCGGTATAGCGCTGACAAGACCACTCGGCCCTGCCTGGGTCATGAACCCTGACGCACGGTACACTAACACAGTAGGGCTCAGCAGTTGCGGCCACATCGTCAGGCCGTCCTGACCGGGCAGGACGAAACAACCACATACTGCATTGAACGCACTAGCTCGCAAGGGGTCAAGCAACGAAGCTCGGACAGGGCACAACTATGAACCCGTACTCAACACACACGCATCATAGCGCTTTCACTATCACTCCATGATCGCAAAAACACTTGGGGTTACTATCGGGGTCATGATCCCCGGGTGTCTCAAGGCATCGAATAACGGGCAGGCCAGACGGTCCACGATACTAAAGCCAAGCTTGAGCCCGAACGATCAAGGCCCATCTAAGCTAAGCGGACTGGGCCAATCATTAAAGCTGGGGTCAGCCACGACCCCTTCATCTTGCCTTAGCTGCACGCTATGTGGCAACTCATGACCTCTTGCCGTCATGACCCCTAGGAAGGGACGAGAGAGATTGAGTCCAGCCAAGCACGCCTGCTCCGACAGGAGAAAGCACGCCGCACTGACCCTACAAGGACCGAGCGGACAGCGGTCACCTCGGTCCAGTCAGACGCTATCCCTGCACCACGCAACAGAGAAAAGACAACACCGCCAAGCGGTGATGGCAGGTATAGTCCGACAAGATGTTTGTACGATCCCACCCGCTACGGGATGGGATCCATGATGATGGACTTGACTTAGAGGCAATCTAAGCCAACGCAGGCCACGACCTCTAAACTCAGGATCATGGCCACCAACTCCACAAGCAGCAAGACGATCGATGACCCGGGGGCTGCTACCTACTCTTGTACGATGCCCCTGGACAATTAGGAGGCGATGACGAAGACCACGGCAAGACCACGTTGCGTAGGACGGCTGACGAAATACCGCCGTGCCCACAGTACCGCCATGACGGGCACTGTGGCACCACGTCATGCCATGCCGTGATATGAGCACAAGACCATGACGACAACCACATCCAGACATGTACCACAAGAAGGTGTAACTTGCAAGCCAAGTTAGCTAGGCCCCCTCCTTCAGGCTCACGACCCCTCGGTCGAGAGAACCTCCTTCTTTGTAACCTGGCCCCGGACCCTATATAAAGGTAGCCAGGACCTCCTTTCGAGGCATCTTGACCCTCTCATCCTATCATTCTCATTCTCATCGGGCTCTTGAAGCTTTCCTTCGAGCAGCCCTTCTCCTAGCTCTAGGTCTCCTATCTCTTTCACCATTCTTGCACCCCCATTGTAAGAACTTCATAGCATTCAAGCGAGAAACACGCACTCGATCATCTCTGAGACTGGACGTAGGGTTTCAGCCTGAACCAATATAGATTCTCGTATCTTTTGAATGTTACCATCATCTTTATAGAGCAGCATAACATTCATACAAATTTACTTGTTTGATTTATAAAACACCAACGTGGTCCTACTGACCGTAGGCTATAGGTCTGCTCTTGACACACCATACTCATTAGGGCGTTCCCAACAAGCCTGACTCAGCTAGCTATTGATATGTATAGATCAACATGGATCTTACACGGAGGAAAGAGAAGTTGCAAAGAAAACCGAGCCAGCGACTCCCTCGTCGGTCAGCTCACACACAACACGAGGCAGCATCTTGTTTTCTCTATGTGCATGGAAGTACAAATAGTTAGCCTTTCTAGCTAGTTCTTTCATCTGCTATCTTTTAGTGTGTGCTCTCTCAATGATATGAAAGTCTTCTAGCTAGCTAGGATTATTGGGGACGCCCTAGAGTGCAAGTGAGTTTGTTCGCGAACCTAAAAATATGCTTAATCATTAAGGCTATTTGCAGGTTCACCAACAAACATGCTTTTATCCATTACTCATACATTCACGAGTATATTCTAATCACACATCTACGTGTAAACTGTACACATGAATGAATTGGAGATCGTACCGATACTTGATTTATGATCGAACATACCATGACATAATACTGATTGAATACTCGCTTTGTTCTAAATTATAAGTCGCTTTGATTTTTTAGTATTAGGAGAATACACCGCACGTTGCTGTAGAGATTCTAGATAATTTTAAAAAATACTATTTATGTTTATAGTTATACGAATGAAACTATCTTAAATTAATTTTGGTGAATGATTTGACACATCAATGTGGACAGCTAAATGCATGTTAGTGAATGAAAAGATAACTATCATAATTACATGTGCTAGTTGGCTATAATTGCAAGTTCTATTGGATTGTTGATATGGATAGGTTGTATATTAAGAGAAATTTCTAGTGAGGTTTAGCTTTATAAGAGTATATGATATCTATTTTGCTATGTATCTAGATATAACTTATATCTAGATACATAACAAATTTTATGTATCAAAAAAGTCAAAATGACCTATAATTTAAAATGGAGGGAGTATCTAATGTCTAAGACGGTCTCCAACAAGGAACCCATATGGGCACCCAAACCCAAAATGGGTAGCAAGAGACCTAAAATCAGTCTTCAACAGAGTACCTATACGGGAGACCTATTTTGAGTTGCCTGAGAGGCACAATCCAAATATGGGCATCCTCTCTCGAAACCCATTTGCAGAAAGAATTCTCTTTTGAGTCTTGTTGTTGGAGAAGATGCCAAATATGTATGAAACTTTTTGCCTGTAGCGCTACCAAAAGGACAAATAGATCTTGTATTTTGAGTGTTGTTGTTGGAGATAGCCTAAGGACACATAAAATAGGCCTCTAAAATAGATATTTATCTTTTTTATTAGTATACCCGCCCACCTTTGCCTTTTTTTTTAAAAAAAAACCTCACATTAGATGCAGCAATGCATGGATAGATAAAGCGGGTAGGATCATACCATATTTGACTCATTGACTGCGACGGGATCACCTTTGTTTGCTGTGGAACACGTAGAAATATATAAAGGACTGTATGTGCATTACATATCATAATAATACATAAAGTGGTTAAGTGGAGACATGAAAGGTAGCTACTAGAGGGTGCCGCACAAGATCTCTTGTCAGTTACACTACTTTTCGTGATCGCAACGCACAAGATCTCTCTATTTTCATTTTCATATATTCTGATCAGTTACTAGATGGTGCCGCACAAGGACAGGCAGCTTTTTTTTCTTCTTCACATGGAAGGTTCTGTAGCAGGGAAGCACATGTGCTCATCTGGTAGCACTGACACACATGCACTATACGCCAGTTTGGATGCCAAAATTTTTAGCAAAACGCTACTGTAGCGTTTTCGTTGTTATTTGGCAATTAGTATCCAATTATAGTCTAATTAGACTTAAAAGATTCGTCTCGTGGATTTCGTCTAAACTGTGTAATTAGTTTTATTTTTTATTTATATTTAATGCTTCATGCATGCGTCCAAAGATTCGATGTGACGAGAAATCTTGAAAATTTTGACGTTTTAGGGTGCAACTAAACAGAGCCTATCCTGGTCCACCATTTCAGCATGAAATTCTCTCGCATGGTTTGGCCTCACCACACTCTATTTTTCAGGACAGCTGACCTACATCTAACTATCGAAATACAGATGATTTTTTCACCCTTTTCTATTAGAAATTTTTGAGCTAAATTGGTCGATGCATACAAGATAATATGATATATTAGTTATGTTTCATCCTCCTTCCCTATCTTATGCCTACCATGGTAACTTAGCTTCCTCTTCAATTTGTTTTGAATCACAGTACAAATACAGATGCTTACATATATAAGCACACCCACTTTTATGAATGCACTTACGCATGCTACGAACAGACATCTCTTCCTTTTGAATCCTGAGCCAAGCTCGAGCATCTCATTGGACCACGTCGCACGTTTTTCTCAGCCATAGGATCGTACATATTATAAGAACGAACGGCTCCTCCTCCCCAGTCATAGAACCGTTCAACATGGTTGTCCAGCTAACACGCTTCGCGAACCCTCCTCCCCCATTCGTTCTCTGCGCTGACCGCCGCTCCTCCTCCACAGTCTTCTCGGCGCTGCCGCCCCCTCCCTACTCCTGTCCCTCCCCCGCAACCCGGCGAGCCAGATCCATCCGGCCAAGAGGTAGACCTCGCCGGCGTAACGTCCTATCACTACGCCATATTTGCACATCACTGCCGGCCTCATCACTGTCGGATTTATGAGAACCGACAGTGATGTACCTTCACTACCGGTTATGAGCCTGAAAATGAAAAATGATTGGTGCTGGGCTAAAACCAGCAGTGAAGGACCACATCACTGTCGGTTTTTTGCTTGAACCGGCAGTGTTTTAGCGGGCACTCATCACTACCGGTTTAAGCTAAGAGCCGACAGTGATTGGGTACTATCACTGTCGGTTCTAGCCAAGAACCGACAGTGATAAGCCTACAACACAAAAAAGCTGCAGCCGTCCTCTCCTTCCTCCTCTCTTCCATCCTGAGAACAGAGGCGCACGTTTGGACCCTTCTCTCCATTGTTGCGGCTGCTCTTCACCATGAAGCTAGTGCTTAGATTTTGAAGACTGGCTTGATCTTTTTGCTTTAAGGTTAGTAACAAACATCCACCCCTTTGATTTTGTTGCTTAATTAGCTTTATTTTGATGGCTATATTGCTTGATTCTCATTCTAGTTCTTTCTTCATTCTAGAGAGCACTTTTCCAATTGGACATTTGTGCAAGGCTCAAATTGTGGTGAATCCATCTTCCAAAAGGTTGGTGTCTATGAACACATTTAAATTCCTAACGAATTAATTATTCCATAGTGGTCAAGATCATCATTGTTAGTATGTGATGCTATAATTAGTTCTTAGAAGTAGAGTAGAATAGTTGTTCTTCAATATTGTGCAATAAGTGTTTTTACTACGATTTTCAATTTACAGGGCCAGGGCTATCAATTTCAAATTTTCAATAATTAGTGTACAATAATGTTTTCTAAAAATGGTACTTTCGAGCTACAATTGTTGTTCATGAAGCTCGATTTTTTATTAATTCTTTATAATTACTGTCTTAGTATTTTTTTGTGCAGAGATGGATCGAGAGTGGATGTATCTGTCCTGAACGGACAAGTGGTCCATTCATGGCGTCAGCCAGTGTATCACCGATGCCAAAGCCCATGCTGGGAATGGGAACCCTGTCTTCTGCCCATGCAAAGATTGCAAGAATAATAGGAACTTTCATCAAATTGAGTCTATACGATCGCACTTGATTACCAGGGGGTTCATGCCAAACTATACGATATGGACTATGCATGGCGAGGTTGGTGTGAATGTTCTATAGGGAAACGATGATGATGTGGACATGGCCGACGTAGCCATCCACGATACTGATGAGGAACCTGGTGTCAACACAGAATCTATGGCCACAGTTAATAATGTGTTTAGGAACACGCTAGCTAACGACACCGAGGATAATGATGTCATTTCTCAGCTGCTACGTAATGTAGAGACCGGATGTCTTAGTGAAAGACAGCTAAGAAAGCTAGAGAAAATAAGACAAGATGGCAGAACATCATTGTATAGGAATTGTCCAATGAGCAAACTGGAAGCCGACATCATGTTGTTAGAGTTCAAATCGACAAACGGATTGAGTGATAAACGCTTCGATCAGTTGTTAGGTATAATAAGGAAAATGCTCCCAGAAAAAAATAAGTTGCCAGAAAAGACATACTTGGCCAAGCAAATGATCTGCCCCATCGGCCTTGAGGTTGAAAAAATTCACGCGTGTTCCAATGATTGCATATTGTACCGTGGAGAAAAATACAAAGACTTGGACAAGTGCCCCAAGTGTGAAGCGGTACAGTGCAAGGAAGGGCCGTTAGATGAGGGTACCAAGACCAGAGGAGGTCCTATAAAGGTCATTTGGTATTTTCCTATAGCTCCCCTGGTGCATAGGTTGTTTGCATGTGCAAAGTTAGCCAAGCTATTATGCTGGCATGGCAAAGAGCGTAAGAAAGATACAATGATGAGGCACCCCGCCGATGGGCATGACTGGAGGACTATCAATACTATGTTCTATAAGGACATTGGTGGAGAGGTAAGGCACCTTTGGTTTGCTTTGAGCACATATGGGATGAATCCTTTCGACCAGGTTAGAAGCAATCATAGCACCTGGCCAATGACGCTCTGTATATACAACCTTCCACCTTAGGTCTGTATGAAGCGGTTGTATATCCAGATGCCACTACTAATCCAAGGGCCAAGACAACCTGGGAATGACATCAATTGTTTTTGGAACCAGTGATCGATGAACTAGTGGAGATGTTTGAAAAGGGTGTGCCAGATATTTGGGACGAGTACAAAAAGGAACATGTCACGATCAAGGGAGTACTTATTGCTACAATCACCGACCTGCCAGGTCGAGGTTCGTTGTCCGGAGAGAAGACAAAAGGCTATACTGGATGTGTCGAGTGCTTGAACGACACCGATGCGGTAAATCTGCCAAATAACTCAAAGATAGTTTATATGGGACACCATAGGTTTCTACCTAAGGATCACCCTTATCGTAGGAATAGAAAAGATTTCAACGGTACTATTGAGAAACGCTTAGCTCCAAAATATCAAGGCAGGCCTACGATACTTCAAGAACTCAACAAACTAGAGGTTGTCCTTGGGAAGGGGACAATGCAGTAGCAGCGCTTGATGGGAGCGTTTGGAAGAAAAAATCAGTTTTCTAGAAACTACTTTACTGGCCATTTCTGAGTGTATGCCACTGTCTTGATCCATGCACATCACTAAAAACGTGTGCACTAACACTCTTAACACCTTGATGGACAACGGGGGGACATCGAAGGATTCACTAGCCACACGCCTGGACATGTAACACTTAGGAATCAGAAAGTTGCTGCATCCCGTGGAGCTAGAGAATGGCCAGTTCAAACTTCCGATTACATCATGGACATTGAAGAAGGAAGAAAAGTGTGCGCTTATTTCTTTCTTCAATGAACTCAAAGTCTCGACGGGCTACTATGTGAACCCGAAGAGGCTAGTGAACATGAGAGAACTCAAGTTCAACTATGGCCCTATGAAGGCCCATGATTGTCATGTCATTATGACTCAGCTGCTCCCTGTTGCCCTGCGTGGTATCCTCCCCCCAAAGGTCCGTGCCCCAATTATAAAACTTTGCTCGTTCTTCAACGTGGTCTCAAAAAAGGTCATTGATGTGTCCACGCTAGAGCAGATGTAGCGAGACATAGCTGAAACTCTCGTTAGGCTTGAGATGCATTTCCCGCCAACTTACTTTGATACCTCATTACATCTGCTCATTCATCTTGTTGACCAAATTAGAGCCCTTGGCCCAATGTACCTGCATCAGATATTCCCTTTTGAAAGATTGATGAAAGTTTTCACGAGGTATGTTAGGAACAGATTTAGGCCAGAAGGGGGCATGGTTGAAGGATGGTCAATGAAGGAGGCCATTGAGTTCTGCATATATTATCTGGACATCAAAAGGGTCGGAGTTCTAGAATCTTGTCATGAGGGAAGACTACATGGCAAAGGAACGATCGGGGAGAAATCTATTACAGTAGATGACCCTATTTCTTTCAGACAAGCACAGTTCGTTGTTCTCCAGCAAGCTGAGGGTGTGATGCCATACATTGATGAGCACAGGCAATCGCTGCAAACTCTGTATCCGAGCAGGTCATAGGCTTAGCTGGATAAAAAATATAAGGAGGAATTCGTCAGCTGGTTGCGACGTCGCTTGCTTGGAATAAAGTTGGGTAATCAACTGGATGCCTTAGCCAAGAGACCTTCGAGTACATATCTTAAGTACCAAGGGTATGAGATCAATGGATTCACATTTTACACAAAAAAGCAAGATGGAAAGAGCACATACCAAAATTGTGGTGTTCATTTTGATGCTCATGACAAAAACGGCAACATGCAGGCAACATACTATGGTTTCATAGAGGAGATATGGGAGTTAGCCTATGGTCCATTGAAGGCTGCTCTTTTTCGCTATTAGTGGGTCCAGCTCAAGGAAATCAACACTGATAGCGAAGGGTTCACTACCATTGATCTCACTAAGACCGCATACAGAGACGACCCCTTCGTCCTTGCAAGAGATGTTATGCAAGTCTTCTATGCAAGGGACAACAAGACAAAAGGAAGGCTAAAAGTAGTCCTAGAAGGGAAAATGAAGATTGTCGGTGTCGATGGAGTGACGGACAAAGAAGACTACAAGGGCTATTAGGAAATGCCTCCATTCGGGGTGAACGTACCCCTAGCTATCCTTTAAGAGGATGACGAACCTACTTACATATGAATTGATCACAATGAGGCCCTCATTGTTGATGCACCTAAAGATAATTAGATTATTGTTAACTATGTAATCATTATGCAGACATTGCATCAGTAATTCGCACTGAATATTTAATTTATATTTTGTGCGCATCTCTACAATTTAATTGACTATGTAATTAAATATTAAGATGATGTTCACAAACACTATTATTTGATAATTATAGACCATTAATTAATTATCATAGAAATAAATAATCAAGACAAATTTTTGTGTTATTTTAGAATATAAACTAACTGCATTATTTCTATTAATAAATAAATAAAGGAAAGAAAACTAAGCGAACTACCTATCATAGCTCAGCGGTTAAGGCCGCGCACTCTGTACTCTGAGACCCGCGCTCGAATCTCAGGCGGGCCAAACTTTTTTGATTTTGTATTTATTATTTAGTAGTGCATTACGACAGGATAAAAGAACAAGAACAACTAATTTTAACGTAATTCCTATTCTAGCGTAGTGGTTAAGGCTCCAAACTAAGAAACCCAAGACCTAGGATCGAATCCTACGCTCAAATTTTTTTTATATTTTTTATAAAAAGACTATGAGATTGTGATTTTTTTATATTTTTTTACTAAAACGCTGCAATGGCGGCAGGGCCCTTCACTGCCGGTTTTGGTTTTAAAACCGACAGTGATAGCGCTGCGATGGCAGGCTCCAAACCTTTTTTTACTAAAAGGCTGCTATGGCGGCAGGCACTTCACTGCCGGTTTTGGTTTTAAAACCGGCAGTGATAGCTTCTATCACAGTCGGTTGCTCAAACCAATACAGAAGGCCTAATTCACTGTTGGTTTTTAAACTAAAACCGACAGTGATGTGTAGATGCTCCTCACATGCCAACAGTACTCCCATGACCATAACAGTTGGAACACTGCTTCCACCTACCCCGACAACTTTAGTTTAGAAATAAAAATGTACCACGACTGTTGGCTCCTATAAAATGGCCCTCGGCTAGGAGCTAGCCTCTCCATACATGTTGGTTTCAGCTAGGCCTTATTAGCCATGATACAATGTTTTCCTCTCACAACAAACCACAGATATCGTTATGCATCGTAGTCCACCAAAATGGTGCACACATGAGGCCACATTCACTGTCGGTTCTATTTAAAAACCGACAGTAATGTCCATGCCCCTATATAAAACAAACTATCGGCCACATACATTGATCCCACCCATCCACGAACTCTCCGTCTCATTTCTCATGTTTCACTCTCACTTTTTAAGACATCCACTCTCTCTCTACGTGATTTGGTCATGGCTCCTGCATTTTTCAATGGTATTGATATGTTGTCTTCTTCAATATTCTATCTATATTCATTTGATCTATATTTATATTCATTTTTCTTTGCATTCTACATTTATATATATTCTTATTTCTTGCATTCGATCTATATTTAATTATGTTGCCACATTTTACTTGAAAGAATTTTTTGTGCATATATTTTATGTTCATATTTTTTTTGTATTTTATCGATCAGGTGGTATGAACAACAGACCTCTCCCACCACAAGAACCAGGTTTCCACCCTAGCGATGAGCCATTCGCTCCTAATGTGGCCATTCCACGGTTCTCTGTTCCAGCTATTGTATGAAATATTTTTCAACATCTTTTATTTTTTGATGCTAACAAATAAGTGTAATTAGTTTAATATCATTGTTACAGGCATATATGTCACAGACTATATCCCCAATAGATTGGCTACGAACAGTACTTAACTGGTTCTTTATCTCGGACATCATCGAGAACACGGCATCTAATGCAAGTGGTCGGCTATGGACGTGTGAACTCAGTTTTTTCATCTCTGTGAGAAATTCAAATCATCGGAACCATATCCATGCGACGGGAATACAGAGCCCGGATGTGATAAGCGCCCAATTAAGTGTCGTGTGCATCTATTTAGAGGTGCTTCAACATATTTGCTATGATGTGCCTGATTTGTCGCACTTCAAGGCACTTGCTTTGAATGCTGGTGATATCCCTGTCCCGCAAGCAAGTGAATGATTTGCGAGCTACAACCATACGGATGTGGTAAAATGGTCACTTATACCTGAGTCATGGTTATTTGTTGTTTATTATTGTAATAACATTCTCTATTTTTTTCTTTTTCTTCGCATGCAGATTGCGCTATAGGACCTTACCTATGCTGCATGTGGCTTATGGGCCGTTCTAGACCAAGCTACGGAGCAACTCGGGTATGATTGGGACTTCTGCAATGGAAACCTTGGCCAGCTCACTATAGAAGGATGTTAGTACTGCATAAGGATTACTAACAGGGGCAGTGGTCGTTTAGTAGGTTACATCTATGGCCGACTATTCTTTCGGTATTGTGAGGCACGAGAGAGTGCACTCATACAGGCATTGGACTTCATCGATACAAGCGGATACATAATCTGTGACATCAATTACCATATATGGCTATAGAGGCATGTTAGTGTGCATGGCCCGATCAATCCCGGCAGTGATTCCGATGGTAATTAATGTTTATTTAGCTAGGTTTTCAAGGTCATAGTTTAATTGGGTTCTAATTTTAATATGTACGGCTTTGTGAGTTTAATTATTGTCATGCATGTAATTCGTGTAACATTTGTTGGACAACTAGAAATATATATTCTGGTGTCGTATTGGTCTCAAAATTATTCTCAGACTTGCATGTGCCACATGTGAAGTAAACACCAAGTTTGGGATTTTTCGGAGATGGTTTGCTACTTTCTGAGGTTTAATTGAATTTTCGCACGACGACACCTATTAATTATAGGTTGAACTGAGTCTACCCATGAAAAGATCCAGAATGGTGCCAAACTTTTACACAGGCTCTTTTGTCTCATTTGGCACAGAGAAAAAATCTATTGGGTCCAAGATGAAATTCACCCTCTTTTGTCTCATTTGGCACAGAGAAAAATATAATAAATAAAAAAATGATCAGAAAAATCTAAAATCCTGTGTGAGATCTTAATTTGGGTGTACATGCTTATCAAAAAAATTTCAAGCCATTTTGACATAGGAGGAGTATACATGCTTCATAGAGGTACATTTGTCTTTTCATCGAACCATGACTATACACATAGGTTATCAAGGTTTCTGTGGTTCATAGGCATTCCGGTGTCGTATTGGTCTTAAAATTATTCTCAGGCTTGCATGTGCCATGTGTGAAGGAAACACCAAGTTTAAAATTTTTCGGAGATGGTTTGCTACTTTCTGAGGTTTAATTAAATTTCCGCGCGACGACACCTATTAATTATAGGTTGAATTGAGTCTACCCATAAAAAGATCCGGAATGGTACCAAACTTTTACACAGGCTCTAATGTGCCCTAGGAATAAGAATTTTGTGGAGGTGGATGAAAAAATCTATTAGGTCCAAGATGAAATTCACCCTCTTTTGTCTTATTTGGCACAGAGAAAAATATAATAAATAAAAAAAATGATCAGAAAAACCTAAGATCCTGCGTGGGGTCTTAATTTGGGTGTATATGCTTGCCAAAAAATTTCAAGCCATTTTGACATAGGCGGAGTATACATGCTTCACAGAGGTATATTTACCTTTTCATCGAACCATGACTATACACATAGGTTGTCAAGGTTTCTGTGGTTCATACGCATTCCGATGTCGTATTGGTCTCAAACTTTTTTAGGCTTGCACATGACACGTGCGAAGGAAACACCTAGTTTGAGATTTTTCAGAGATGGTTTGCTACTTTCTAAGGTTTAATTGAATTTCCGCGTGATGACATCGATTAATTATAGGTTGAACTGAGTCTACCCATGAGAAGATCTAGAATGGTGCCAAACTTTTATGTAGGCTCTAATGTACCCTAGGGATAAGAATTTTGTGGAGGTGGATGAAAAAAATCTATAGAGACCAAGATGAAATTCATCCTCTTTTGTCTCAGTCAACACACAGAAAAATATAATAAATAAAAAATGATTAGAAAAACCTAAGATCCTTTGTAAGATCTTAAATTTGGGTGTACAAGCTTGCCAAAAAAATTTCAAGCCATTTCGACATAGGAATACATATGCTTCTATTTATTCAGTATATAAAAGAAATTTTTAATATATATAAACATCACTATCGGTTTCAAAAAAATGGCTGTGATGAGAAAAAATCGACAGTGACCCTGGTTATCACTGTCGGTTTATTTTAAAAACCAGCAGTGATATATAAAAAATGAAAAAAAATTGTGCCAGCCCTCGGGGTTGAGCTCGGGTCTTAGGCTGCAGAGTTTAGAGACTTACCACTGCGCTAGTATAGGATGTGTGCCAAGTTTTATTTATTTTTTCTTTTTCACCTTTAGACCGCTTAATAAATTATAAAATTAAACCAAAAAATTTGAGCCGCCCGGGATTCAAACACGGGTATCGGGGGCTAAGTTGCGGGGTCTTAACCATTGCGCCAGTAGGAGGTATTTGAAAGAAGTAGAAAAGATAACTTACTTTTATTGGAACCGCTACACGGCAATCACTGTCGGTTTAAAGAATGGCCCAGCAGTGATATTTATACATCATTGTCGGTTTAGACTTATAACCGACAGTGATGTACCCCCATCACTGTTGGTCTATAATTAGAACCGACAGTGATGAGGTCTGGTATAAAAGCCCGACGCGGGTTGAAATTATCCAAATTGCAACCCCGCGCCATCCGTTCCTAGCCTCGTGCTCCTCTTCTTCGACGCCAACACCCGTGCACCACCCCACGCCGGAGCACCCATCCACCGCCCCCCACGCCGCCGTTCCTAGCCCCATGCTCCTCTTCTTCGACGCCAACGCTTGTGCACCGCCCCACGCCGGAGCACTCGTCCACCACCCCTCGCGCTACTGTTCCTAGCCCCACGCTCCTCTTCTTCAACGCCGACGCCCGTGCACCGCCCCACGCCGGAGCACTCCCCATGCCGTCCACTGCCCCATGCCAGAGCACCACCGAGGCCTTCAGGAGCATGCGGACAGCTGCTTTCCCACCCCCATAGTGAGTGCGTGGCTCACTGCCAGCTAAGTGTTTGACGAAATACCCCACGGTTGTTGTCTTCCCAATAGCAGCCGATTCCTATTTGATTGAGTTACATGATGTTACTCCTTGGTTTAGCTATCCTTGTATGTACATGTTGTTACATAAACTAGTTAGTTTTTCCCTAAAGAGATTATGCTACCTACTGATTTGTTGAGGACCTAGTAATCATGGCCCTAAACTGTTTAAGAACCATTGGTGTTATTTGCATGTTATCGCAACAAGTTATTCCCTCGAGTCACAGCTAAGTGACCTTTTGCGCTGTGTGCAGTCTAAGTATTTAAACATTGATCATCAACACCTCTTGACATAGTTAGATTGAATATGTGACAATGATATGAGCATATCTATCTCGAATAGTAGTTGCATAATGTTATGATATCTCTGTACTTTGTAATTATTGCAAGCAATGGAAACTAGAAGTCAAAGGTACATGTTAATGACTGTGGATGTCTTATTTGTGACGGTAGGGAGTGTTCTATTTGTGTAAGAGTTAGATAAGAATTTTTGCTCTTGCTTAAGCAATGATGGATTCTTGTCAAATGTGTACAAGTATAATCGCTATAGGTAGAGTGTCAATTGAGATAATTTTTTTATCATGTCAAGGATAAAGAACATTAAATAGATTTAGTTTGCCCATATAACTTGAATAATAACTCTTGTTCAGTGAGTTACCATTACCACTTACCACATGCCTAATTTACTTAAATGTATAGGCAACCATGGCATGGTATGTAGTGCATGTTGGTCACATGCCTGGGATTTATCGAACCTGAGAAGATTGCTATGCTCAAGTCAATCGCTACCCTGGTAATTTGCACAAAAATACAACACAGAAGTTGAAGCTTTGAGGTCCTACTATAGTCATCCGGCCTACCTTGCAAACCATGGGCAACCGGCCTACTATGGTCCAATGAATGCAAACCATGGCCATCCGCTGGCACTAGAGATCGAAGAGAAGCCACCCGCCGGAGATGTGAAGATTAGGAGAATTGCTCCTTGGTCTTGGAAAGATGTCATGCTTTTATTTATGGCTATGATCATCGCTTTTCTTATTTGGAAGTTAATGTAGGCTTAGTTTTGTAGAACAGTAGGTGGACTTTGTTGTATGTGGTCAATCAAACAATGAATTTGTTCTAGGTGAACATATGCTATTATTTGACTTTATTGTATGTGGACTTATTATTAGACTTTGCATTAAACATATTATATATATGTGAACATATGCTATTAGTAGTTGTTCGCGGCCAAAACTAACCACGATCGTGTCATAGCCATGACTCATCGTCTCTTGTTACCCCGTCGCCAAAGAACAAATCGGCAACAAGAAGCGGCTGATATCGATGGGATGGGAGAGCTGCATGATCTGCAAACGGTGACGGTGTCAATCAGGTTGGTGACAACGAGCAGCCATGGACCCCGTCCGGCCTGCTCGATCTGGGTCAAAATGACCAAGATGGCTAGGTAACTTTGGTATCATGTGACTATGTAGCCACACACGGTAATCAATTGAGAGGGTCATAGCTTACTTAGTGTCTCTAGTAGGAGCCTCCGTCGGCCGAGGAGCCAGAGGGTTCGGGTAGCAGGAAGGCTAGATCCAAGCAAGGCGTGTCAAAGATTCATGTTGGTAGGAATGCACACTGGCACATTACTAAGTTCGATGAATTCGGGGATCCACTCTCACCGCCTATAGCTTTGACCAAATACAAGACTATCCTTGGGTTGCTTGTTAGGGACTTCATCCTGATTAAGTACAGGAAGTGGATTGGGAAAGATGATGACCGGTGGAGGGTTCCCAAAAGTGAGAAGGATTACATATGGGATGTCAAGATCCCAGAGTATTTCACTTTCCCAGCCGAGTATGACAGGGAGTTAGTCAAGAAAAAAGCAAAAGAAATCATGGGGACATGCTTCAAGAATTTCAAGGGGACATTGTACAAGAATTTTGTCCTCCAAAATAAAGAACCAGATTTCGATGATGGACAGTTTAGCAAGCAGAAGGACTTCTGACAGGATTTCAAGGAATATAGGTTATTTGAGGAGTACTTAGAACTAAGCAAGAAGAATAAAGAGAATTCGCAAAAAGCGACGAATCCTCATCATATCGGCTCTCGTGGCTACGCCAAAAAAATGCCAGAATTTGAAGCAAAACTTCAAAAGATAGATCGCCTTGCTGAGGAAGGCGTTGAGGTTGAGACCACTGATTGGGAGCCTAGATCGGTATTATACTATATGGGGAGAAATGTACGGCACGCCGAGGATGGGAGCTTTAGCTCCTCAAATCAACCCATGAGCGAACTCATCTAGAGGATCTCCCAGGTAACTGAGGAGGTGAGGTGATAGGTACTGAACTATTTTAGTATGGGAGTTGGCTCGATCTTCATGACAATAGGTCACAATCAAGATATCTTGCAACAAGGCAGCGGAATAAAAGGGTAACTTGCTGAAGAATAGTGGAGTAACTAGCTTTATACCTGGCTAAGTTTGGATGCGACCAAGCGACGGGGAGAGAGACACCAAAACCGCGAAGACTTTGACTCGATCTCCAAACGACCGCAAAACCACAACTGGAGCTAATCCACACAAGGCGGGGCAGCCGTACTGGAACCCGCAAAGCATGAACTAGTGGATCCTAGAGGAATCTCTTCACAAGTCCAGGAAGAACAAGGAAGAACAAGGGTTTCAGTAAGCACTCGGCAGCTCAGCTGCAATATCACTTGAATTATCAAATCATCAAAAGTACTTTTCTAGTAGCCTAGAGGTAATATTTATACTATGAGAAGTGTCTAAGATAGATGTGAACTGAAGAAGCTAGGTTGGGAGGTGGAAGGTCAACGGCCTAGAGCATTCACGAGGTGGTCTTCAGTTTCCGTGCATCTTCTGGGCTTCTGTGCAGCCTTTAATGTTTTGGTCATAACTCCTTCCTGGGAAGTCCAAATGATGAACCATTGGATGCGTTGGAAAGCTAACTTCATCATCTTTCCAACCATGTATGCTATGCACCATGAATTATTGTAGAATGGTACAGTTTTGCATGGGATCTTTAGCTTCATGCAGACTATTGAGCTTCAGAGCAGTCTTCACTAAAACTGGTCGGACGCCATGCTGGACACTCCAAACTAGTCGGTATGACAACATTAGAAACTAGGCTTCAAGATCTCTCCAACAAGTACTCATTCACCTTCATAGCCTTTGGGAGACAAAAGATATGACTGTTTCTTCTAGATGGTTCTGTCATGCGAGGTTGACTCGAATGTAGCTCTTCTCTCTGATCCATCCTTGATGTATCCTTGTCTTCCTTCTCAAAGAATCTGAGTAATAACAACATGCACGACTTAGGTAGCTCGAAATTACCATCAATGTTTAATTGAAATTTACAAAGTAGCGTGTGCACCTCTTGCTATATCTTTTGGGCGCGGCTACGGGTGATTGGTCCAGCAGGGACTTAGAGTGGTGTATCAGCTAGTGAGGTGGTCGGAGAGGTCGCCGAGGTGGTTAGAGAGCTCGCTAAGGTGGTCAGAGAGGTCACCGAGGTGGTCGGAGAGGTCACCGAGGTCCTCAACGCTGGCGTGGTCACATCATCCTCCCCCTTGAAAAAGAGTTGTCTTCGACTCTTCCAATCCAAAGAATGGAGATAGGTTGGCCACATTAAAACTGGTACTCACACCATAAGTACTAGGCAGATCAATTTCATAAGCGTTGTCGTTGATCTTGCGTAGCACTTTGAATGGACCATCAGCTCGGGCTTGCAACTTGCTTTTGTGTTGTTCAGGAAATCTGTCCTTGCGTAGATGCACCCAAACCAAGTCTCCTAGTTCAAATAACACCTTCCTTCGACCTTTATTAGCGTACTTCTCATACATCCTTGTCATCTTTTCAATATTTGTCCAAGCTCTATCATGAAGGTTCTTGACAAACTTGGCTCGCTTGCTTGCATCGAAGTTTACACGTTCCTGCATAGGTAGAGGCAAAAGATCTATGGGAGCAGTGGGTTTGAACCCATATACAATTTCAAATGGACAAAATTTAGTGGTTGAGTGTACTGCCCTGTTGTATGCAAACTCGACATGTGGCAAACTTTCTTCCCAAAGTTTCAAGTTCTTCTTGAGGATAGCTTGTAGTAGCATTGATAGAGTACGGTTTACAACTTTAGTTTGTCCATCCGTTTATCGATGACACGTCGTAGAGAACAGCAACCGTGTTCCAAGTTTTCCCCACAAAGTTTTCCAAAAGTAACTCAAAAATTTGGTGTCATGATCAGAAACAATGGTTCGTGGCACTCCATGTAGTCGTACAATTTCTTTGAAAAACAATTCAGCGATACATGAAGCATCATCGCTCTTGTGGCATGGGATAAAATATGCCATTTTGCTAAAACAATCAACCACAACAAATATGGAATCCCTTCCCCGCTTGGTTCGAGGTAAACCAAGAACAAAATCCATGGAGATATCTTCCCAAGGCACACTAGGGATAGGCAGAGGAGTGTATAATCCATGAGGGTTCACATGAGACTTAGCTTTGTGGCATGATTCACAGCGAAGAACATGTCTCTCCACATCTTTTCTCATCTTTGGCCAAAAGAAGTGGTCGGTAAGGACTTGTTCTGTCTTCTTGGCGCTGAAATGGCCCATGAGTCCTCCTGCGTGGGCTTCCTGCACAAGTAAAATTCGAACAGAGCAATCTGGAATACAAAGTTTGTTAGCTTGAAACAAAAACCCATTATGCACATGAAATTTTTTCCATCCTTTGCCATCTCGGCACTTGGAATATGGTTCAGCAAAATATGAATCAGTTATATATAAATCTTTTATGCTTTCTAATCCAAGAATTTTAGCGTCAAGTTGGGTTAGCAAAGTGTGATGTCGAGACAAAGCATCTGCTACAACATTCTCTTTTCCTTTCTTGTACTTGACAATATAGGGAACTGATTCAATAAATTCACACCATTTTGCATGCCTTCTATTCAGTTTTAGTTGTCCTTTAAGGTGTTTCAATGATTCATGATCTGAATGTATCACAAATTCTTTAGGAAATAGGTAATGTTGCCAAGTTTCCAAACTCCGAACAAGAGCATATAATTCTTTATCATAAACTGAATAATTTAGAGTTGGACCACTTAGCTTTTCAATGAAGTATGCAATTGGCCTTCATCCTTGCATGAGCACACCTCCAATCCCAACTCCACTTGCATCACATTCTATTTCAAATGACTTACCAAAATCTAGGAGTGCAAGGACTAGGGCTGTTGTTAACTTCATCTTCAATTCTTCAAATGCCTTCTATTGTGCTTCTCCCCACTTAAAAAGCACTTCTTTCTTTGTCAGCTCATTGATTGGTGCAGCAATAGTGCTGAAATCCTTCATGAACCGCCGATAGAAACTAGCAAGTCCAAGGAAGCTTCTTACTTGGCTCACATTCTGTGGAGGCGCCCAGTCCCGTACAGCCTTGATCTTTTCTTCATCTACCTCCACTCCTTGTCATGTAACAACAAATCCAAGAAAGACTACCTTGTCGGTGCAAAAGGTGCACTTCTCAAGGTTAGCATACAATTTCTGTTCACGTAGGACAGCAAGCACACATTGGATATGTTCAACATGTTCATCAAGAGACTTGCTGTAAATTAAGATGTCATCAAAGTAAACAACAACAAACTTGCCAATGAAAGCTCTAAGCACATGATTCATCAATCTAATAAATGTACTTGGTGCATTGGTTAACCCGAAAGGCATTACCAACCATTCATACAACCCAAATTTTGTTTTAAAAGCTGTTTTCCATTCATCTCCTTCTTTCATGCGAATCTGGTGGTATCCACTTCTTAAATCAATTTTAGTGAATATGATAGCACCACTAAGTTCATCAAGCATATCATCCAGCCGAGGGATGGGGTGTCTATACCTTATGGTAATGTTATTTATTGCTCGGCAATCCACACACATCCGCCAAGACCCATCTTTCTTAGGAACTAAAAGGACAGGAACAGCACAAGGTGACAGACTTTCTTGTACGTACCCTTTTCTCATCAATTCTTCCACTTATCGCTGAATCTCCTTGGTTTCTTCCGGGTTGGTGTGGTAGGTAGCACGGTTTGGGAGTGAAGCACCGGTCACAAGATCAATTTGATGTTCAATTCCTCTCTTAGGTGGTAGTCCTAGTGACACTTCATCCGAAAAGACATCCTCATATTCCTGTAACACATCAAAGACAACACTTGGTAGGGTATAGGGTAAGTTGTTAGTAGAAAGAAGAGTGTCCTTGTACAGGAGTACAAAGAATATGGCATTGGGTTCACTCAATTCTTTTAGATCCCCTTTTCTAGCCATCATAACTAAACCCTCTTTTCCTGGTGTCTTGGTTCTTTGAGGCTGTGGGGTTTTATTTGGCTTTGAAATCTCTCCCTCACTATTTTTGTGGGTCACTCGTAGGTGGTTCTCGCTCTCTCGTTGTTTCTTCTTAAGATCATCCTTCAAAATTTCCTCCGGTGTTAAAGGAAGCAAAGAAATTTGCTCTCCTTTGTACATGAAAGACAGCTTGTTGGTTCTTCCAAAGATCTGAACATCACGATCAAATAACCATGGCCTCCCTAACTACAGCTGGCATGCTTGCATAGGCACCACATCACATTCAACATGATCATTGTACCACCCAATGGAGAAGGAAATGGTCACAATGTTTGTTACACATAGCGCACCACAATCATTTAACCATTGCATCTTATATGGAGAAGGGTGGCGCCGTTGTTTCAGTCCCAATCTTTCAACTAATTCTCGACTTGCAATATTATTGCAGCTACCATTGTCAACAATGATTTGGCACAACTTGTCCTTGATCATGCCCTAGGTGTGAAAAAGATTGTGTCGCTGGTTATGCTCGTCTTGGACACAGTAACACTAAGCACTCGACGAGAAATGAAGCAATTATTGTCTCCATCATCAGGTTGAATTTCATCACCTTCATCTTGCATAATTTCTTCATCATATATTGGAGCTTCTTCCTTAGGTTCGCTTTCAGATTCCCATTCACCTTGCTCATTTATAATCATGGTTCTTCGACTAGGACATTGAGCAGCAATATGTCCTCGACCTTGGCACTTGTGACAAACAATGCCTCGGGTATGGGAAGAAGAAGCAGCAGCTGATGCAACAGAAGGGGTTGCTGTGCTTGCAGCAGGACGTCGCTGTTCTTGCTGAATTGCAGGTGAAGAAGCAGTAGAAACCGTTGCCTTTGCAGCACCAATGGATGGAGAAGGCCTAGTAGCAACTCCTTGTGATCTTCCCCCACCAACAGAGGTACCGGGCTGCTGCCGACGCCATGGAGCTAAAATTGATTGGTTCCCATAAGACCTTCTTTGTCCCTCTTGCTGAATTTTCCTCTCGGTGCGCATAGATTGATCAACAAGGTCTTGCAAATTATGATATGGAAACATCTCAACAAAACCTGAAATTTCTTCATTGAGACCATTCAAAAATCTTGCCATTTTTTACTCTTCATCTTCTCTAATTCCAGATCTCACCAAGAGTAACTCCATCTCCTTGAAGTAGCCATCAATAGATTTTGATCCTTGTCTCAATGTTTGTAACCTATTGAGGAGGTCACGCTGATAGCTTGATGGCACAAAGCATCTTCTCATCACTCTCTTCATCTTAGCCCATGTGTTGATATGATCACGTCCCAACACACGTTGATTTTCTTGAACTTGGTTCCACCATGTGAGAGCATAACCCGAAAACTCAACAGAAGCAAGGTTGACACGCCTCTGATCAGAAAGATTATGCACTCTAAAAATCTGATCACATTGCTCCTCCCATTCAAGATAAGCATCAGCATTTTCTTTCCCTAAAAATTTTGGGACACTTAACTTTACACGAGCAATGCTATCCGAGTCATCTCTATTATGACAACCACGATGATTTTCCCCATCATAACCAGCACCACGACGATGTTCATGTGGCTATCCAGAACGCCCATGGTGACCAAAAGGATTTTCATTATCATCAAATCCCGCTTCATACTCATCATGAACCTCATCTTCATCATCAAAATGTACACGACGATCACGTCCACGTCCTCCTCCACGCTGATGATCAAATTCAGCACGCCGTCCACCACCGCGCTGATCAAAATCAGCACGCCGTCCACCACCGCGCTGATCAAAATCAGCACGACGCCCTCCACCATGACCACCACAACCATTGCCGTCGCGGCCATGAAATCCAGCATCCAAACAAGAATTTTCATCAGCAGATTCTTCATGGTGATTGTCTTCATGTTGATGTTGTGGACCTCGACCACCCGCTGCAGGGAGACATTCATTGAACATCCTCTCCATCGCTTCCAAGAGCGAGTTGGCCATTTGGCGTAGCTCTGCCCGTGCAATAGGGGGTTCTTCATCTCCATGGTTTCCACCATGAACACTCGAATTGGATCCTACCATGTTAGACCAGTTGCAAGAAAAAAAGTGGAATAGGTAAATTTGTGGAAACACACAATCTCACCTCTTACTTACCCAAGTTCTTTCTTGATCTCAAAGACCATGACGGTGCTGGTGTGGCAGCTTCAATGGAGGTGGTAGAGAGGTTGTAAGGATTACGAATCAAACGTCCCGGTTCAGGTTTTTGGTGGAGCTTTAGGTGGCTAGCAAGGAGGGCTACGGTACTGCCAACCGAGTGGTTTGATGTGCTCAAAGATACGACGTTGCTGCTAACAAGATTACCACCAACTCAAAATATGTAAACTGAAATTTTCAGTAATACATCGCAACACATATCCTTCAACAGCTTCTCTTTTTTTTTGAAACTAATCTTTTTTTTATCTAATTTTTTTATAACACTAACAGCGGTAACGAACAAAACAACTCAATTTATATATAAACGGTGGTGACTAGCAACTCGATGAACATAAAACACAACGTAACAGTACCGCGAAATGGTTATAGGTTTTTTTGTGTGGCTTTGGACTATAGGATATGAAAAAAAATACAAATATATGAAGTAAATTAATCAAGGATAATGATGTGGATGACGGCAAGACCTACCGTGTCAATCTGAAGCTCTGATACCAGATGATAGGTACTGAACTATTTCAGTACGGGAGTTGGCCCGATCTTCACGACAGTAGGTCACGATCAAGATATCTTGCAACAAGGCAGCAAAATAAAAGGGTAACTTGCTGAAAAACAGTGGAGTAACTAGCTTTATACATGGCCAAGGTTGGATGCGACCAAGCGATAGGGAGAGAGACACCGAAACCATGAAGACTTCGACTCGATCTCCAAACGACCATAGAACCACAACCGGAGCTAATCCACACAAGGCGGGGCAGCCGTACTAGAACCCACAAAGCACAAACTAGTGGATCCTAGAGGAATCTCTTCACAAGTCTAGAAAGAACAAGGAAGAACAAGGGTTTGAGTAAGCACACGGCAGCTCGGCTGCAATATCACTTGAATTATCAAATCATCAAAAGTACTTTTCTAGTAGCCTAGAGGTAATATTTATACTATGAGAAGTGTCTAAGATAGATATGAACTGAAGAAGCCAGGTTGGGAGGTGGAAGGTCAATGGCCTAGAGCATTCACGAGGTGGTCTTCAGTTTCTACGCGTCTTCTAGGCTTCTGTGCAGCCTTTAATGTTTTGGTCATAACTCCCTCCTGGGAAGTCCAAATGATGAACCGTTGGATGCGTTGGAAAGCTAACTTCATCATCTTTCCAACCATGTACGCTATGCACCACGAATTATTGTAGAATGGTACAGTTTTGCATGGGATCTTTAGCTTCATGTAGACTATTGAGCTTCGAAGCAGTCTTCACTAAAACTGGTCGGACGCCATGCTGGACACTCCAAACTAGTCGATATGACAGCATTGGAAACTAGGCTTCAAGATCTCTCCAACAAGTACTCATTCACCTTCATAGCCTTTGGGAGACAAAAGATATGACTGTTTCTTCTGGATGGTTCTGTCATGTGGGGTTGACTCGAACGTAGCTCTTCTCTCTGATCCATCCTTGATGTATCCTTGTCTTTCTTCTCGGAGAACCTGAGTAATAACAACATGCACGACTTAGGTAGCTCAAAATTACCATCAATGTTTAATTGAAATTCACAAAGTAGTGCGTGCACCTCTTGCTGTATCTTTTGGGCGTGGCTATGGGTGATTGGTCCAGTAGGGACTTGGAGTGGTGTATCAGCTGGTAAGGTGGTTGGAGAGGTCACCGAGGTGGTCGGAGAGGTCGCCGAGGTGGTCAGAGAGGTCGCCGAGGTCCCCGGCGCTGGCGTGGTCACATCATCAGGCAAGGGACTCGCACTTCTAATAGGGAGAAAGACATGCTCACCCAAGCACTCGAAACCAAGGAGCACCCTGGTCGCACTAGTGGAACTGGTGTTGTTCCTTGGAAACTAGCATTCTCCCAAGAATCTAACACTTACTGGAGCCGCTCGAGGGGTAGAGCGGAACATGAGGTAGAGTATTTGAGGAGACTAAAAGAGATGAAAGACAGAATAGAAGCACGGATTGAGACGACCGTTGAAGCACGAGTCGAGCAAATTTTGCTGTCCAAGGGGTTAGTAGTACCACAAAACCCTACTCCTACTGTCTTTAGCCCATAGTTTAGGGGTCGCAGCAGCTGTGGATCGACCCCGCTCGATGAAGAAGAGGCGAATGTGCCTCATCTGGTGGATGACATCACTGAACCTGTCAATGTCAGGTTGTACATCCATCAGGAATGGATAAAGGACAAGGTGGCACTCAACTAGGCCTGGCCTGCGAGAGACGGGACAATTAATGGCCGCCCAATTCCACTGGGGTACGCTCGCGTCATCATTGACAGAATACTTGATAAGAAGTTTAACACGATACCCATTGAGTACCCCGTAGCGGAAGACAGGCCGAAACTTGGTCAAAACAAGGGCTCTCAAGTGGCCTAGCGCAAGTGCTTCATTAAGCTTGACCATCAATTGTCCTCTGATGATGAGGACGACTGCGAGGCTTTGCCCACCCGCGATGATCACTCACCATCTCTCAGCAGAGATCACTCCCCTCCTCATCCAGAGCCATCACCCCCGAGAAGATAGAGGTCTCCTTCTATTCCTCCTCATCCGACTCCATCTTCATCAGCCCTGAGAAAAGAGACTCCTCCTCCTCCTCCTCCTCCCCCTCCTCCTCCATCTTCATCAGTGTCGGGAAAATAGAATTCTCGTCGTCATCCTCCTCCTCCTCCACCTCAGCCCAAAACAAGATCAAGGACATCCTCGCAGTCACAGAAAAGGTCCTTGGATTCGGTCGCTAATGCTCCCAAAGTGGACCAACAGAAAAGAAAAAGGTCATTCAGTGGCAGCGTTACCACCTTGATGAAAGAAAATTTATAGCACACATCTCGAAGGAAGATTGTGTTAGTTTCTTCAATCTCTGTGCCTCACTGCCTTCGTATTTGTTGAAGTCTGAATTCGAAAGGCAAACACAGAATAAATACACTACAACAAGAGACGAAGAAATACACAATAAAGATTTAAGGAACATATAGAAGTACGTCGAAGATAACCTAGGATTAACCATGGAAGAGGCCGCGACCATCTATTATGATGTACAAGGGACAACAACACCGGTAATGAAATATGAAAGGGGCAATCTTTTGGTTCCCGATGAGGAGTATAAAAATCTGACAACATATATGCGGCTGTTGCATGAATATTATATGGCTTAAGCAATATAGATGGACGACTTTGGTTTTGAGGTTATTATCCGTTCGCCATATATTTTCCATTATCTTAAAGAAGAGAAGTTTGATGTCGAGTGGGGGTGCTTGTTTTAGCTATACCAGAAATGCTCTCTCGATGTTCAAATGTTGACGTCGTGGACTATGTAAGTACCCTACACGTACGATATTACAATTAACTACTCTCTCAAGACAAATTGTTAACTTTTGAGCACTTCCTATGATTTTATGTAGGTGTATAGCAAAATTTTGCATTCTAAAGAACAAATGGGATTACATAGGCTTCTTGGACCCCTTGCGAGTCAATGAGAGAACATGTCTAGGCCTCTATGGATGTGACGTGGAAGACCTAAAACAGAGATTGATTGTTGTTTTCGATGAATTCACGATGAAGAAGAAAACCCACATACTTCTAGCCTACAACTACGAGTATGTGTTCTCGGATTTTAATTTTATGCTTCTTTTTTCGTTAAGATTATTTGATAATTAGGATTCTGTGATTGTAGCAACCATTTCGTCTTCATTTGTGTCAATCTTGCCAAAAATCTGATCGAGGTGTGGGACTCAAAGAAAAAACCATTTCATCATCTGGATGCACTAGTGGCAGTGTTGAATTAGTAGGCGATCCTAATAACATATTATTTTCTAATCACACATACCGATTTCTAATGTTTCTCCCTTTAATGTTGCTCAGTGTCCGAAAAAGATATATCAGTGGGACGTCGGTCCCATTCAAGGTTGTCGATATGGAGGGAAAGTCACAACCGGTGGGAAACAATAAATGCGGGTTTTATGTAATGTGTGCAATGCTTTGCTACATCGATGAGAAATCCGAAGAAGCCGATAAGTTGGTGTGTATAATCCTCATTTTATTTATGTCTGTTAATAATTCAACAAAATGATTTAATGTTTCTCTTTGGATATCATCTTTTTTGAACGACAGTGTAAGAAATATAACCATCAAAGGTTGTTGGACATGAAGATCGTCGCACTGCAATCGGAGCTCGCAAAATTCATCTTAGCCGAGGTATTGGAAAAAGATGGAGTATTTTCCATTGCACAATCCGTGAGGTACAAGGACCAGTATGGCTCAGAGCGGCTCGCCAGATTATTGTAAGAAGTCTGAGAAGCATGTGTGAAGTCCAAGAACATTTCTTTTTTATTTTGAAGGATCGAGATGTGGATAAGAACATTTGAATTGTAATCGTAACATTTGTAATGTTTAATATTGATGGACCTGTCGTCTACGTAGCGTATATAAAGCAAAATTCGATTCCACGAAAAAATATAAATTAAAATCAATTATAAAATAATAAAATGTGAATGGGCCATCACTGTCGGTTAGCAACGAACCGACAGTGTTGTCTTGCAAAATACTACCGGTTATCAACAAACCGACAGTGTTGTCTTGCAAAACACTGTCGGCTTGAGCCATGAACCGACAGTGTTGTTTTGTTCAAACTGCCGGCTTAAGCCATCAAACGACAGTGTTGTCTAGATCAACACTGTCGGCTTGAGCCATAAACCGATAGTGTAGGCTTACTCAATACTATTGGCTTGAGCCAAGAACCAACACTCTTGAAGCAACTATCAGTGTCGGTTGGGACTACAAACCGACAGTGTTGTTCAACTAGATACTGTCAGGTGGAGCCAGAAACCGACACTATTTCCTACAGATCAGTGTCGATTTTTAAGAATCGACAGTGATGTCAACCCCTCATCACTGCTGGTATGCCACTATCGGTTCAAAATTCAGAAGTGAAGAGGGTTTTTGAACTGACGACAATGTCCAGATCTGGGGTAGTGAATGGCAACACGGAGGAGCCATGCGGGCGAGCCATAGTCGCCTGTCCCGCACGGGGATGCTGCGGGCAGCACCAGGACGGCCACGGCCGGTGCTCCAGAGCCTCCACATCTCAGCGTCTTCCTCGCTCAACGATGCCTTGCTTGTCGTGGCCGTGTACTGCACGTGGAGGAGGCAACTGATGCAACCGTAGATGCCCACGCTACTTCAAAGTAGTACTGACTTTCGGCGTCGCCTCCTCCAAATATACACCTTACACGCCACAATGTCACTGCTGTGGAGAAGAAGCTGAGCATGGCTCCCATGAGGAAGAAGGCAAGTAGCGCTGGCACTATGCAGCTTCCCCATGCCTCTGTGCTCCCTCCCACGCCGTAGAGCACGCCACCTAATGCCCCAGCAGCTGCTAGGGACAGTGCCATGGACGACACCCACCATATGCTTGATCAAATGACTACAAGGTTTAGCTCTCTTTAGCATATAGTTATACTTTGCATATGAAGGGCTTCTTTATCTAATAAAACATACTAAAGTTTCAGTCCATTTGTACGTTGAAACACCTCTCGTGCCTTTTTCTTGACTAGAAAACTTTGCTGGTTGAATTTTGCAGAATGAAAAAACACGATGTGCCTGGGCAGCACCATGTGAACTAGGAGGTACATATACTGTGTAATGCACTTCTAAAATCATTTGTGTTGATCACTTGAGATTGTATTTAATGGCATGCTTTTAAATAGTGATGACCTGTGTTCTCCGTGTGCTTTCAGACTGTTGCAGAGCTTCAACATCCGAGGAACTGCTTGCCTGATCAAGTGGTGGTTCAGAGTATTGATGAGAGGTTATCTGCCCTTGTCAATTGCATACAGCAGCATGATTTTAGGACTTAGGCAAAAACAGCTTAGTGTTGAAAAATAATATAGCTTTTAGTTAAGCTGGGGATAGTAATATATTTTGATGATAGGTAGTTATATATTATAGGATTAGGACTAGCTTTGTTTGGGGCAACCTCAGAAGATGCTTCATCTCCCTTTACTTGCAATCACCATCTTACAAGTTTGGCCTTATATTACATTGCTTCCACGGCCACGGGTGAAGATAACTAGAAGACGAGGATGTCTGAAACCAACAATTACATAGCATATCTGATGTGTTTTTTATTACACTATGATAAAGCTAAGAAAGCAGCTTTAGTTCGAAAAAAACCCTATATTTGAGGTCCTAATAATAAAGGGAAAAATAGAAAGCAGCCAGCTATACCAACCTTAAAAAAAATAAAAAACATTTTTGCTATCGTCTGGAACTCAGTATCTGAAATGATTAATAGTCTGGTTTTTCAATGCTCAAACTTGCACATTTTATCAACACCTATGCATATATCAGATAATTTCGATGATAGAACTCACAACATAAAAATTGCAATATATCCAATAGCTCTGTTGCTGACAAATTCATTGTCGTGGCCTGGATTGTGTTAAAGATTCAGATGTTCCATGGATTTCAGTTTGCTGATTCTATTTTAGTTTTTGCCACATGGATTTCATCCCCCATATCCTAATTTAGGCATCTAACATTTCTGCTTCTGTTTGATGAAATTTCCATGGCCTAATTGCTTCTAGCAGGTAGTGATGATTGGTCTATTTATCGGTTCTGTGCTCCATGCCACAACTCCATTCAGGGGCAGTGGTGGAGTCATCAAAGGCAGTGGCCAATGATCCAGCAGAGGGGGCATCATGGTCACGCAGCTCACATTCAGCTAGCCTCTCTCCGTCGAAACTTGGTCACATTGCACTACCTATGGCAAAGTGATGGATGAAGTGGTTAGTCAGGTACGCTGATTCTAACAAGCGTCAAGTTGTGACCGTGATTTGAACATAAACTCCATATGGAGTTCAGAAACGATTGAATTACATGCACAACTTATATATCCTATTTATTTTTCTTCATGCAATGTTTTATGTTACCATGTATTTCTCTTTCTCCATTGAAATGCCATGATTTCTATAATATATCATTGTGATCGATCTACCAATGACAAGCTGATGTTCCATCAGAAACTTGTATTTCGTTGTCTATAAAATTTCATCAATGTTCTCCCACAAATATTGCAACGACGATGATAACTAAATTGTGTTCCCCAACTTCCCGCTTATAAAAATGGAGATATGTGTTAAAAAATATTAGTCTTGCACCATTAAATAGATACATCAATGTGTATGTAATCCTTTCTATCTATTGGAAGCAGCTACTCTGCACTGATACTTCGACATAATCGCGCAACGCGGACTGGCCTAACATAGCCAGGTGCGCGGCAACGCCGCGCTTGTTTCTAGTGGAAGACTAAGTCGGTACCGCGTCAAGTTAAGAATTTAATCTAGGTGTACAGGGTTTCACCACAAGTAACATAATTCACCGAGTTAACGCAAAGTTTGTGACTTCACTCTTGAATTATTAGCACCATGTGGCCGTATGCTGTCACCACAAACTTGGCTTTAGGGTGCCATAGCGTTTTGCTCCCCTTTTAGTATTCTCTTTGTTTCAAATTATTAGTTGTTCTAACTTTTCTAGATACGTATAGTAAAAGTTATATATTTAGATATAAAGTATATCTAGATATATAACAAAGAGTAATGCTAAGATATATCATTTACCTACTAGGAGGTAATATCTCAAATAAATCTGAGCCGTTGATTTTTTTTGAATTACTTAATAAATTAAAAAGATTTTTGAGTGTGTACATTACAGGTCGAGCGGGCGGGCTGGGTGTGCATGTTACCTCAAGTTTTTTTTCACGCTAGAAAAAATACACAATTTTTATGAGGATAACGTGGTAACATGATTTACCTCAAGTTTTTTTCGCGTTAGAAAAAATACACATTGCTTTACGCTAACACGCGATGTGCAGGACTGAGCATCAGTCCCGGTTAAGAAACCTCCTTTAGTCTTGGTTTTCCAACCGGGATTACGAATTCAGGACTAAAGCCCCCCTTACTAAAGGTTCTTTTTTCTATTTTATTCCTTTTTATTTTATGGTTTTTTAATTCAATTTTTTTTTGTTTTGATTAGCTTTTTGTATACGAATTCTATGCTGCTAATATACGTCCACGTATAACGTTCCGTTCGAGCATTATACATAAATAACACACTAAAATGTATGAAAACTACATATATGCAAATATTTCAAGATGTTGTACATGCATGGAATATGTACATAATAAAGTCACAAAAACGTTGTACTCGTGTCCTTGGGATTTCATTCAACCCTAATCTTCAGTCCTATGGCTACTAGGTATTAATTCTTTAGGGTCATAGTGGCACGCGTCTTTGGGATCTATGACCTTATCCATAAGAAATCCTGCCAATGCCTCTTGAATTGCTTTGATCTGGTCACATCGCAGAATATTTTGCTTCCTCCATTCAATCTTCAATTCGAATGAAAGGAAAAGTATGAATATATATATGATTATATATCAACACAATGGTAATAAATAAATTATGTATATTTTTTACATACTTCGAGGATCTCTTCACCCGTTCTCCTTGAGTACTCCATGAGGAACTCGCAGACGTAGTATCCACATAAGTTGTTTCCCGATCCTTGCTGTAGACACCACTTTATGAGAAAAAAGATTCATCATCAACCAATGAAGCATGGTAATAATGAATTGAACTAAATAAAGACGGTGACTTAGCTAGTACTTACTGGGTATTGGACTACATTCAAAAGCACTTTCCATTGACCATAATAGCGTTTCTCGGCGAATCTTTTCCAAGCACTGCCCAACAAAATAAATAAATAAATGAAGTTATATCAATAAAATGGCATAAGAGAGTATACAGTATGCGAGACCGAAATTACCAGTGGAGAATATCTATCATTGCTTGGTAATTTTCGCGGGGTTTTATCGCTGAGTCAAAGATCTTTACAATACTCTTGGGCATATCGATGACCAATAGTATCCAGTGGTAGCTATATGTTTATACGCAGACATAACTCATTAACTAAAGTCAACATGGAGTAAGCAAAATAAAATGGGCACAAGACATTAACACTCACTTGAAGTTGTAAGGGAGGAGTATCAGTGTCTTGTCATGTTGGTTATCTAAGAATCTAAACAGATTATTCTCCACTTGAGGTCGCCATCTATCATATCGAGTAAGCGTGTCCTTAAATGTGTGATTCGGATCCATGAAACCAACATCAGTTAACCCTTTTCTCTTTAGTTTCAGCATCTCATATCTACATTTATATAGTACAAGAATATATATAGTGTGAGGATAACTATATATAGACAATGAACTAACATGCAAGCTACTTCAATTGTAGAAAGAATCACTTATAGACACCAGTAGCTGAGAAGAGATTTGTCGAGAGCATCCCGGTTTAATGTTGGTGTAATTCATTGAACTCAATATGTAAAACGTCATAGTCATTGAAGTAATGCTCTAGTCTAATTCTGACAATAAGCCATGCCTCTTCGTTGTCACATGCTCTTAAGTACCACTTGTTTAACAAGAACATTTGTGTATCCAGTGATGACAAAAACTTAGGGTTGACAAGACTCCTGCCATACTCATAGGTCCGATAAATATCAAAGTTGGTTGTTGGTATCGATCCTCCCCCAATGTGTTGTTGAGGTGTGAGATCTGTTGTGGCCATGAAGTCTTGGAGCGCCTCCCTATCAATTGGACCGCCTTGGGCATTTGTACAATCATCCTCAACAACTAGCAAGTCGATAGATTGCTACCCGAGCTATGCAACATCTTTCCCTGCTCTCTTCGCTTTCAGCGATGCCTTATATGACTTGTCGAGAGAGCGTTCATAGTTTGATAATGGTGGGGACTTACGTGCCACACACCGCTTTTTATCCACTTCACGGACTCTTTTCCTTAGTTCTCGTTGAGCTATGTAGTACGGCTTTGGTGGGTTTTTCTAAAGTTCCAACCTCCTTGCTTTTGATTCTGCTAAACTTTTCCGCCAATTATCCAAATCTTTTTGTGCCACTGCTTTTGATTCCTCTTTAGACTTCTCATAAGGTAGCTTCTCTGGAGGGGGCTTTATATTTACAATGGTTGGCTTTCTTCTTCACTGAGGACTTCACCGGGGGTGAGGGCCTCTTCTGGCTCTGCGGTGTGGGAGGCTGTGGAGGGGAAGACCGCCTTAGAGGAGATGGAGATGGAGATGTAGCTATGCCATGGAACGCATCATCATCGTCTAGAGCATCATCATCGTCCAAAGCACTCTGATGATCATCAAAGGATGGAAGAACTGGACTCAGGTTGGGAGACATGTGAGTATAAAAATGATTGGGAGTAAATGGTTATTACTCGAGAAGCCAATAATTGAGAATGATTAATTATTGAAAAATTGTTTCGTTCACTTTCATCTGCACCTATCATGAGGTAGTTGAGGAGGAGGCGACGGTATCCTAGCCGCCGCACCAGAAATAATAATATAGCGCTTGTGCCATAAAAAGAATGAATGCTCTGCTTGTCCTAGGGTCTTCTCCCCATCACCTCCAGGAAAGTCAAGAGCCACTTTCCTATAGTCTTTGATAACTCTATCCACCGAGACGCTATAATAGCCATGTGGAATTAGATTCCCATGGCTTATTGGTGTCTTCTCAGGGACCATAGGAGAAACAATACCGTGCGCCACCAAGACTGTGGCACCGGTATTCCCCATGGGAATGTGCAACTCACATGGCGTCAAAGGCATGGTGATGTCATCCACGAGGAAGTGCTGCAATGTGTCATCTTGATTTGGGAGCTCAGTGGAAGCGTAGCTGCTTCTTAGCTAAGGGGGGCTAATGTTGACTCCATGCTCTGATGTTGACTGCCTCTGGCTCAACTATAGTGCCACTTGCTGTTTGATTTCCTCTTGCATTCTCGTGTGCATGTTTAGTTCTCACTCCCATGATTGAAGCATCGTCTCCTCTAACCTACAGATCCGCTCTGCCTCCTCATCCTTCCTTCGCTGGTGGCTTCTGTAGGTAGCGGTGTCCTCAGGGAAGCCATGTCGCCATGAAATCAACCATTTGCCTCACGTTCGCCCAGGGTATTCAGGAGTCTGGAGGGCATACATCAGCTCATCCTTCTCTCGGTTGGGCACAAAGGCACCACTGACAGAAGCATCTATAATATCAAAAAGTCTTTATGTTGCTATTCCAATTTCCCCACCAACAACCAGCTCCCCGGTCTCCGGGTCCAGTTATCCCCCATGCGCGGAAAAATAATTCTTGGAGTGTTCAGGCCATTCGATTGAAAAATGGACGGATCCCTTTGGCAAGCAGGTCTGCTTTCATTCTTTGCCACTTTGGAATGGCACTCATGTAGTCACCTAATCCCGTTTTATGATGGTATACCTTCTATCACGTATTCTGTTAGTTCCTTCTCACCCATTGCTCACCCTCTTCCAAGGTCTTGTACCTCACAAATTCAGGCCAGTCATCCCTCAACTTTTTGTACGGGCTATTTTGACTGAAATCTAGAGTTAGATTCTTCTTGACAAATTCATTGTACAGCTTCGTCTTCTAGGTCTGGAATTGTGTGACCATCTTATTGAGAGCCCAACTTTTAACTAGTTTTTTAAATCTTCACCTGCTGGTAGATTGAAATGTGCAGTGACTGAATCCTAAAGAATGTCCTTCTCTCGCTTAGAGACAAAACTGATCAAAGGATCCTCCTTCTTCTTTTTCCACTCACAAACGCTGATCAGGACCCTGTCCCTAACAAGAACCCCACATTGGTTTATAAACTTCTTTGCATTGTTTTTGGCAAGAGCGGTTCGCCGGTATTAGGATTGACTTCTGTTATTATGTAGTGGTCCTCCAACAGTTTTGTCAGGCCTCGTACTACTTTTCATAGACGTCGTCGATCCAGAGGGCTACGTATGTAGAAACACAAAGATTCAGTAATATATATATATGAATTATTAGAATTATGTTTAATTTCATATATATATATAAGAGATGCAACATTATTAACAAATATATCTCACCAACATTTTGTTGCACAGGATTTTCTTGCTCATCTTCAAAATGTATTAAGTATTGAGAGCCATCATCGAAATCCAGTTGGCCGGCCTCGTTCTGGTTGGGGCCATATTGACTGCCGGCATTGATAATGTTCATCATGGCCTCATTCTCATAGTCGTTTTGCGGGTCAGCCATCTTAATTACCAGAACTATATATAAATGAAAACCATATAGTAGTCATGCATATGTTAATTAATGGATCAAGCCAGGGGCTTCAACTTAAATAACTATAGAATTTAGGGTTATTATTTATGTCGATCTCTGGTTAGGGTTTGCATGCGCAGAACTCAATCAGGATATATATAAGGGTTTGGAGCGGAGCTCGGCCGGGTTAGGGTTAGGAGCGAGTTTAGGATATTAGGATATCTATCATGATCAACATTGGTGTATATAAATATATCAAAATTCATGTCACACTAATCATGTTAATATATCTAAATTTAGATATATATATATATATATATACCAAAAAATTGATATAACATTAATAAAATCAATCTTTAATTTTCAATTATGAAGATTCAAATATATTTCTTCAATATTATTTTCTACAACTATATTGTTTAATTTTCTATACTGTATTACTATATATGTTATACACTACAATATTTCTATCTATTTTTTTTCTAATTTTTTCTATGCCAAAAAAATGCACAAGCAGATCACACACACTCACACTCACACTCACTCATCACACACACACATGATGTACACGCATACACTGCTGATGATCACTCCAGCGAGGACGAGGACACAGAGGATGATGACACGGCGATTTCGACACGAACGACGAACGGCGTGAGATGGCAATGCGAATTCGAAGAAGTGGCACGCGCGCGGCGTAGCTGGATCCTATCGGCGAAGACGAAGGCGGAGCGGGCACACGCGCTTCGGGGTCAGCTGGCCGGGAGCTGTGGCATGATGAGGTGAGACCGGCCGGGGTGCTGGTCGCTGGGCCAGGGGTAGCGGTGCTGGATCCGGTGGAGACGAGGCGACATCGTGGCTTGACGGCCAGAGATGAGAGTCGTAGAGGCACGCGCGCTCTATGGCGTGGACGAGTGAAAGGTCCTAATGGCTAGAGGGGGGTGAATAGCCTAATAAAAATTTCTACAACAACACTTAACCAAATGGTTAGACAATTATGAGGCGAAGCGAGTGTTGCACTAGCCTACTTAAAATGCAAGCCACCTACCACAATTCTAGTTTAGATAGTGTCTATTCACACAATAACAAAGACACTATCCTATGTTAGTGTGCTCTCAAAGACTAACTAAAGAGCCACACCAAGCAAGCAAGCAAGCTCTCACAACTAGCTACACTAAAGAGCTTGTCAACTAGTTTGCGGTAAAGTAAAGAGAGTGGTTAGGATAGTTATACCGCCGTGTAGATGAAGAATCAATCAATCACAAAGATGAATAACAATGAAGACCAATCACCTCGGAATCAATGATGAACACAATGATTTTTTACCGAGGTTCACTTGCTTGCCGGTAAACCAGTCCTCGTTGTGGCGATTCACTCACTTGGAGGTTCACGTGCTAATTGGCTTCACATGCCAAACCCTCAATAGGGTGCCGCACAACCAACACAAGGTGAGGATCACACAAGCCATGAGCAATCCACTAGAGTACCTTTTGGTGCTCCACTAGGGAAAGGTCAAGAACCCCTCACAATCACCACGATCAGAGCCGGAGACAATCACCACCTCCACTCGATGATCCTCGTTACTCCAAGCCATCTAGGTGGCGGCAACCACCAAGAGTAATAAGCGAAATCCGCAGCGAAACACGATCACTAAGTGCCTCTAGATTCAATCACTCAAGCAATGCACTTGGATCACTCCCAATCTCACTATGATGATGAAACAATGATGTAGATGAGTGGGAGTCCTTTGGCTAGGCTCACAAGGTTGCTATGTCAATGAAAATGTGCAAGAGAGCTCCCTTGAGCCAGCCATGGGGCTATAAATAGAGCCCCAATCAAATAGAGCCGTTATACCCCTTCACTGGGCAAAACACGCTCTGACCGGACACTCCGGTCATACTGATCGGACCCTGGACTCAGCGTCCGGTCCATAGATGGATGCCATGTGTCATCGCCTTCAAACGCAGTTCGTCAGATTCCAACAGCTATGACGCTGACCGGACACAGCAGCTTCAACTGACCGGACGCTGAACCCCCAGCGTCCGGTCGTTTCCAGTAAGGTACCGACCTCGACCGGATGCGTCCAGTTAAAACTGACCGGACGCTGGAACCTCAGCGTCCGGTCGAGTACAGTAAGGGTCGAAACCTGGTTTTCCTCGATCGGACGCGTCCGGTCCACCTCGATCGGACACAGCCAGTGTCCGGTGGTAAACCCTAGCCACTGTACCGACAGTCAACGCGACCGGACGCAGGCAGTTAGCGT
Source organism: Miscanthus floridulus (assembly GCF_019320115.1). Taxonomy (NCBI): domain Eukaryota; kingdom Viridiplantae; phylum Streptophyta; class Magnoliopsida; order Poales; family Poaceae; genus Miscanthus; species Miscanthus floridulus. The sequence continues at coordinate 69,381,043 of NC_089580.1, forward strand.
CTGGTGCTTCTGGATCCAGCGTCCGGTCACTGGACCGATGCTGGCATCAGCTCTGTTCTCACTTCTATCTTCTCCACCCTTGCTCCAATGTGCCAACCACCAAGAATTTGCATCCGGCGCAATAGAAAATAGGCATTTCATTTTCCCGAAATCACCGAATCCTGCCGAGCTTGCGATACGAGTTTCACCCAAACCCATCTCAACCCTGCACACACCTTGTGCACATGTGTTAGCATATTTTCACAAATATTATCAAGGGTATTAGCACTCCACTAGATCCTAAATGCATATGCAATGAGTTAGAGCATCTAGTGGCACTTTGATAACCGCATTCCAATACGAGTTTCACCCCTCTTAATAGTACGGCTATCAAACCTAAATGTGATCACACTCTCTAAGTGTCTTGATCACCAAAACAAAATAGCTCCTATGGTTTATACCTTTGCCTTGAGCTTTTTGTTTTTCTCTTTCTTCATTTCAAGTTTAAGCCCTTGATCATCGCCATGCCATCACCATTGTCATGCTATGATCTTCATTAGCTTCTTCTACTTGAAGTGTGCTACCTATGTCATAATCACTTGATAAACTAGGTTAGCACTTAGGGTTTCATCAATTCACCAAAACCAAACTAGAGCTTTCAACGAGGATGAGCGAGGCGACGGCAGGGCGCTGGGGGATGAGGATAACGTGCGCTCTGGCGAGGATGAGCGAGTTGGGCTAGGGACAAGGACGATGCGCGCTCTAGCGAGGACGAGCGAGGCGCAGGGGCCGAGGATGAGCGATGTGAGCTCCCACGAGGATGGACGAGCGAGGCGCGCGCGGGCTGGCTGGAGAAGAAGCAAGCACATGCGCGTGATGAGGCGAGGCCGGGCGTGGTGCTACTGGATCGGATCTGGTGGAGATGATGAGGTGCGCAATGGGGCAGCTTGGTGGTTACTGGATCCAGTTGGAGAAGAAGGCGCGCTACGAGTTGAGGCAGAGACGACGACGAATGGCGGCGAAGATCGAAGCGAAGCGTGGCGGTGCGGCTGGTCCTAGATCGATTAGGCGGCGGAGACAGAGAGGAAGATAAGGGAAGGGCGCGGTTTATAAAGGGGGGACCTTTAGTCTCAGGTGAAGCCACGGCCCATGACTAAATGTCATTTAGTCCCAGGTGGTGGTTAGAACCGGCACTAAAGGTCTAACCTTTAGTCCCGAGTGCAGCCATGGCCCGGGAGTAAAGGGGATTTTTGGCGGGCCATAAAAACACAGCCCATCTTTCCTCCTGAGAGTAAAGGAGGGCTGCATTATTGTAAAATACAAAAAAATCCTAGACATGGTTTTGCATTATTGTACACAAGAAAAATCTATAACTAAACTCTTTTGTCTTACCATATAAATATTTAACATAATGTAAATAATAATCACAATTTCCACCATGCATAAATGTACTACTTAATTAAAATCATTAAAAGTATTGCTTTTCGACAGGAAATTAGTTTTCACATCTTATTAACATTGATCATTTGATTTTTCATCATGCATTCTCGACAGGAAATCCACCATCAAGCAAAAAATTTATTTAAACCATAAAAAATATGAAAACATGACAGAAAAATCTGAAGTCACAATTATTACATAAAAGGTCTAATACATCACCATATCAAGCGGGAACATCAATGGACTTCTTCTTGACGTATGTCCCTTTGTTATGATCGCGTCGTAACCATGGAGTGTCCTCATTATTTAGCAGGATGCTTGGGTCACTATTTACTGTGAAAGGCAAAATTCCGTCATTCTTTTCATAATCTTCTGACATGTCAGACCTGTCCTCGATTCCCACGATGTTTCCTTTTCTCTGAAAGAACTATGTGGCGCTTTGGCTCATTGTCTGAGTCATTGTCGTTGTTTTTCTCTTTCTTCGGTTTGGTAGACATGTCCTTCACATAGAACATCTTATTCACATCTTTGGCTAAGACGAATGGTTCGTCTCTGTACCCAAGATTGTTGAGGTCCACTATTGTCATTCCATACTGATGGTCCACTGTTACCCCACCTCCGGTCACCTTCACCCATTGGCACCAAAACAAAGGGACCTTAAAATAAGGTCCATAGTCTGGTTCTCATATCTCCTCTATGCGGCCATAATATGTTTCCTTATTCCTATTTGGGTCTATGGCATCTATGTGGACACCACTATTTTGGTTGGTGCTCCTTTTATCTTGAGCTATCATGTAAAATGTATTGCCATTTATCTCGTACCCCTTGAATGCCAGGATATGCCAAGATGGCTCCCTAGACAACAAGTACAGTTGCTCATCCAGACTCTTGTCACCCTGACATTGTTTTTGTAACCAACCGTCAAAAGTTTTCATGTGTCGACGCGTAATCCAGGCTTCAGTCCTCCTCAGGAATTTAGATCGTACAATGTCCTTGTGTACCTCGATATATGGATCCACCAAGGAGGAGTTTTGCAGAACTATGTAGTGTGCTTTATGGAAATAATCGTCCTCCTTGCCAATATATTCTTTCTTCCCTAGTGTTCCCTTTCCACTTAGTCTCCCCTCATGCCATGATTCAGGAACACCAATCGGGTCGAGGACAGGAATAAAATCAACGTAGAACTCAATGACCTCCTCTGTTCCGTAGCCCTTGGCGATGCTTCCTTCTAGGCAAGCACGATTGTGAATATATTTCTTCAGGACTCCCATGAACCTCTCAAAGGGGAACATGTTGTGTAGAAACACAGGACCAAGAACACTAATCTCTTTGATTAAGTGAACTAGGAGGTGCATCATAATATTAAAGAAGGATGACGGGAACACCAACTCAAAGCTAACAAAACATTGGACCACGTCATTCTATAGCTTTGCTAGATGCGTTGGATTGATTGCCTTCTGAGAAATTGCATTGAGGAATGCACATAGTTTCACGGTGGCTAATCGTACATCTGGAGGTAGAATCCCTCTCAATGCAACGGGAAGCAATTGCATCATAAGCATGTAGCAGTAATAAGACTTTAAGTTTAGGAATTTCTTCTCTGCCACATTTATTATCCCCTTTACATTCAAGGAGAAGCCAGATGAGACCTTGATGTTGTTTAGGCATTCAAACATGCTGTCCTTCTCTTCTTTGCTAAGAGTGTAGCTGGTAGGACTTAAGTACTTGCGTCCATCATCTACCTTCTCTAGATGCAAGTTTTCTCGTTCTTTCATATACTGCAGGTCATGTCTTGCTTCTACTGTGTCCTTAGCCTTCCCATACACACCCATGAAGCCTAGCAGGTTCACACAAAGATTATTCATCAGGTGCATCACGTCGATCATGCTGTGGACCTCTAGGACTTGCTAGTAGGGTAGCTCCCAAAATATGGACTTCTTCTTTCACATGGGTGCGTGTCCGTTAGCACCATTCAGAATAGGTTGGCTGTCAGGTCCCTTCCCAAAGACTACTTGTACATCCTTGACCATATTGAATACATCCTCACCACTACGGTTGTCAAGCTTTGTTCGGTGCTCTGCCTTACCTTTAAAATGCTTGCCTCTCCTTAGAGCGTGATTCAATGGAAGAAATCGACGATGGCCCATGTACAAGACCTTTCGACATTTTTTCAAAAATATACCTTCCATGTCATGAAAATAGTGCGTGCATGCATTATATCCCTCTATTGACTATCTTGAAAGATGCTAAGAGTACGTCCAATCATTGATTGTTATGAACACAATGCTCACTAGGTCCAAAGTGTTCCTGTTTGTACTCATCCCACACATGTACGCATCTGTGTTGCTCCACAAAGTATAAGCTCCTCAACTAATGGCCTTAGGTACACATCAATGTCGTTTCTAGGTTGCTTCGTGCCTTGGATGAGCACTGGCATCGTAATAAACCTTTCACTTCATGCATAGCCATGGAGGAAGGTTGTAGATACATGGAGTAACAGGCCAAGTGCTATGACTGTTGCTCTACTCCCCGAAAGGATTCATGCCATCCGTACTTAAAGCAAACCTTAAGTTTTTTGTTGTCATCTGTAACTTTGAGAATTCTCTATCGATTGCTCTCCACTGGGACCCATCAGCAGGGTTGTCTCAACATATCATCTACCTTACAGTCTTCTTTGTGCCATCGTAGCAACTTTGCATGCTCTTTGTTTCTGAACAAACGTTTCAAGCGTGGTATTATAGGAGCATACCACATCACCTTGGTAGGGATTCTCTTCCTAGGACATTCACTGTCGCCCTCAACATCACTAGGGTCATCTCACCTAATCTTATACCGCAATGCACGACATATTAGGCATGCATCCAAATTCTCGTACTCGTCGCGGTAGAGGATGCAATCATTAGGACATGCATGTATCTTCTGGATTTCTAATCCCAGAGGGCAAACGACATGTTTTGTTGCATATGTAGTGGTGGGCAATTTGTTTGCCTTTGGAAGCATCTTCTTTGCGATAGTCAGTAACTCCCCAAATCCCTTATCGAATACACCATTCTTTGCCTTCTATTACAACAATTCAAGTGTGGTACCCAACTTTTTTTGCCCCTCTTCGCAAGTCGGGTATAGCAATTTCTTGTGATCCTTTAGCATGCGCTCGAACTTGATTTTCTCTTTTTTACTTTGCATTCTCTGTGTGCATCACGGATGGCCTAACCAAGATCATCAGTGGGCTCATCTTCTGCCACTACCTCTTCTTCAGCCGCTACCTCTTCTTCAACTTCCGCCATTGCAGTATCATCAAAGGCACCGTATTCAACAAAACCACCAATAATAATATTGTCATCATCCTCTTCTTCTTTTTCATCTTCTTCTATTATAACACATCTTTCTCCTGTGCTTAGTCCAACAAATATAGTTTGGCATGAAACCCGATGTAAATAGGTGTTCGTAAAGGATCCTTGAGCAAGAATAATCATTCTCATTCTTACATAGAACACATGGGCAGCACATGAAACCATTCCACGTGTTTGCCTTGGCCACATTTATGAATTCATGCACACCCCTAACGAACACTGGGGAGCGGCGGTCCGCGTTGTACATCCATTGTCGGTTCATCTGCATTACATGACGTACACCACATCAAAAACTTGTAATAACCCATCTTATACAACATGCATGATTAGTAGTTAATTAAAAGATCCAAAATATCCATCAATCAACATGATTAATTAATATTCTATACCACACAGCTGTTTCACGTACTCTCGAACATTAATTTATTAAATCCTTGATACAATGTAGACAATCCCAAATAGCACTAAACAAACTAAACATACAATGCACTTCAGCAGAATAAGGATTTCACAACCAATTCCAACTAAAACAGACAGATCATTCTTCTACTGGTTCATTGTCTCATCATACAAAGGTGCACTCTCATCAGTAGCCTCAGTTGCCTTTGCAAGAGATTTTTGGACGTGCTCAACATACTCTTCCTCCCAGTACCAACCGTCACATGATCCAATGCAATCCCACTAAAATTACAATAATAAATTAAGAACTTTAATCAAAATCATCACGAAAAATAGCTACAAACCATAACAAAACATCACAAAAAACTTACTTCACGATCCGGACACGTGTAGAAGATGCGCCCTTGGTTGGAACCCTTCTTCTTCACCCTGTACTCCCTCACAGTCTTTTACCCACACTTGTTGCACGCAATGAGAGAGAGGTCCGGCCTCAGTCGCTTAGGGACCCCATGCGAGACAATGGACCTAGAAGCAGTCGCCATCTACGACTATCTATACTCATTTTCATCAACTATTATAAATTTCTAATTTTGTGAACCATAAAATTAAATGAGCTATATACTAAAAAACCTTATATTTCTCTATTTCTAAACCATCATGAAATGAGGCAATGAAAGGTGCATACTAGTTTTGATGAGCTACTATAAGATTCCTTCATCTACATATGCAAACTATCAAGTGATTTTGAGCTCAAATGGCATATCAATAAAAAAATATCCACCATTATTCCCAATCTAGAAAACCAAAATTTTTCTATTTCTAGACCATGAAATGAGGCAATAAAAGGTGCATACTAGTTTTGATGAACTACTATAAGCTTCCTTCATCTTCATATTCAAACTATCAAGTGATTTTGAGCTCAAATGGTATATAAATAAAAAAAATCCACCATCATTCCCAATTAAAAAACCACAAATTTCTCTATTTCTAGACCACGAAATGAGCCATGCTAGTGATGAAACATGGGAGGATAAAGTTGATAACCTTTAGAACCGAAGAATGGATGAAGGAATGAAGTCTTCACCAATCCCACAAGCATGAACTCCTTCCACGAGTAAGAACAGAGAGCAGGTAGAGAGCTTGAAATAGCTCAGGCTAGGGGAGGAAGAAGGAGGAAGTATATAGCCCGGAACATGTAGTCCTGGTTTGTGGTATAAACCCAGACTACAGGTAGAATTCTAGTTTCTATTGGAGCCACCAACCGAGATTAAAGGTTTAGTCACGGCTGGTAGCTCCAACCAGAACTGAAGGGTGACCTTTAGTCCCGGTTTGAGCCACCAACCGGGACTAAAGGCCCCCTCCTGCTTTCCTTCTGCAAAAGCTACGCCTCTAGCCGTTGGACAGGAAACTTTAGTTTCGGTTGGTAGCTCTAATCGGAACTAATCCTATCTTTAGTCCTGTGCCCAAAAATAATTGATACTAAAGTCTAGAACCAAAAGTGTGTTCTATAATAGGATGTCCGTTATCTCTACTCATGTTATCACGTACACACTAGCCGCGTACACACGCACGCTAACCACGTACACAGTATAATCACATACACATGCAAATCCTACCACATGCAAAATCAAGTGTATAAAGTTACATACAAAATTATATGGTAATCAAAATATATCAAGTATAAAGTTATAAAATAAAAAAACATTTACTATATATCAAGCATGCATCAAACAAATAAAGAAAAAAAGATTTTTTATATCTAAAACTTTCCTTATTTATCCTATTTTATAAAATAAAAAATAAAAAAAATACATTTCATCTTTTAGGTGATCTTGACCATTCGATCGAAAGAAATGAACGGCTCACAGTTAGCAAAGCCCTATAACAAAAGCTTATGTCGTACAAAAATAGAATGACATATAATTTGGAACGGATGAAGTATTATTTAACTAGTGGTCCTTTGATTTGCTTCATTTCCTGTAACTATCTTGTCCTTGCTTATATGCACCGAGGTTCTAAATCTCCAGCTATAGCTGCCGCTATCTCCGTCAATAGCTGTTTGGATCGGAGGAGGATTTAGTTTTTTTTTTCAATATACAATTTAGCTATTAGCAGTCACTATAACCAGCTATTTGCTGTTTCACTTGTTAGATCGCTAAATGCCTTTACCGGTGATTTAAAACACCGATAATGTACCCTTATTGGATTGGCTTACCACCGTGGGCTTTCCTCTAAAGACCCCTCCTGATCTTGGATTACCCTTCACCACCGTGCGTTTGAAACAAAGGATTTTTGAAGAAAAATTGTAGGAATCTAAAAATAAAGGAAATGAACTAAACTGGACCGTTTGGAACACAAGAAAGTATCAATTCCTTTCCTCTGTTTTACTGTAGCCAGGTGCACATTTCAAAGGAAATAACTCAGATCTCTTGGTTTCCTTTCCTTTGCGAGGTCCAATGCAGCGCTCGTGAAGAAGACAGGAAAAAAGGAGGGTAAAGCAGCATGTCAGGATGTCAGTGACTCACGTTCCAGCTATAGCAAGTGAAGTTACATGCCTTTTTTTTTTTGCCCTTTGTTGTCCATCAAAGATTCCTATAATTCTATGTTTTTTTCCTATCCTCTATTTTATCATCTCATCCTCATCCTATTCCTATATTTTTTCTTTTTCCTATGTTTTTAATTCCTCCGTTCCAAACAAGCCCTAAAACTCTAATGTCACTTTGATTTATATAAGAATTAAAGGAAGAATTAGATGTCGAGAGAATTCCTTATTTGACACTGGAAAAAATGAGTCGTTCCTTTCTTGGCTCTGAAATTTGCTTCGTTCCCTATTTGACACTCACATCAATTTTCATCCCTAATTTGACACTACCGTTAAATCCGTTAGCTGACGGTGTTAACTGGCTGTTAAAAAGACGTTTTTGCTCCTAGAAAAAAAAAGCGACGAAGCAAATTTGAGAGAAAAAAAAAACTACGTCCGCCTCTGATACATGCGCCCAGCTGCAAAAAAAAGGCGCAGGTTTTTTTTCCTCTCAAATTTGCTTCGCCGCTTTTTTTTCTAGGGCAAAAACGTCTTTTTAACAGCCAGTTAACACCGTTAGCTAACGGATTTGACGGTAGTGTCAAATTAGGGATGAAAGTTGAAGTGAGTGTTAAATAGGGAACGAAGAAAATTTCAGAAAAAAAAACGACTCATTTTCTCATTATCAAATAAAGAATTCTCTGATAATATATCGGTCCCGCTACTAGCAAAGCAAGACAACATACACCTAGCTCAGTTGCCTACTTCTTGTCGTGCCCCGTCGCTTCCAATCGTTTTCCGAGAGCGAGAAGTCAGTTAATCCCAGATCTGATTAGTAATGTATAAAAATTAATTTATTATACTTGATAAGTAGTGTTAGATTAATTAATTATTATGAAATCTGTTACAGTACCAAGTAGTGGTGGCCGACCGATGCGATACCTGTCCATCGTCAGTCGTGTCACACCTGCGCGTGCGTTCTCTGTCTGTTGCCTTTCGCGTGCGGTATATATAGTTGTTCTTGTTAGCCACATCGACCATCACACTGCTCCCTCCGTCCCAGAATATCAGTCACTTTCGTTTTCCGAAAAATAATTTTAATAAAATATATATTAAAAAATATTAATATTTATGATACATAATTGATATCATCGGAAAGATCTTTGAATCTAGTTTTTTAATAAATTTATTTAGAGATATAAATATTGCTAGTATTTTCTATAAATCAAGTCAAACTTGTAGCACGAAAATCGAAAACGACAAATAAATTAGGACAGAGAGAGTAGTTCTCACAACTGACACGGCAACCGGCCGGACAGACATGTATATGAGGCTCCTGACCTGTCGGCCGGCAGCTGGCGTTGCGCTTCACGCTCTCTGGCCTCTCCACCTCTTGTGGTGGCTGGCCGGGCCGGAGACGGACGCCACCGAACAAGGAGTAGCCGAGTAGTAGGTAGGAGATCGGATCACGGCCGGCCGCTGGCAGGCGGCAGGTATTCAGACGACTGCAGCAGGGTGCGGTGTGGCCGGCCGGGCGGCCGGGCATCAGACCATGGCAGAGCAACCGAGCGAGTAAAATACTGGGCGAGCTGTGGATGGTGTTCATCGGGCGGCCGCACCAGGTCCGGTCCGATTATTATTCCAGTCGGTCGAACCGCAGCCAGACATGTAAACTTTCCACCGTCTGACCGTCCCATAATCGAAGCAAGCAACTAGAGCATCCGCATCACGGCCTATCTATCTATCTATTCTCTCATCACATCTCACAAAACAAAAAGGGCCACCGTACCCACCCAACAAAGAGAGAGAGAGAGAGAGAGAGAGAGAGAGAGAGAGACTATACTGCGGCCTGGATTTTATCTGAAAGCTGGCCAAACAATTGGTAAACAACACGTGCACATTCATCCCATCCTCTGGCTCGCAGTCGGCACTCGGCACTCGGCAGTCCTATCATCATGACGAGTATTTGCTCATGAAGACAAACCAATATCATCATCTTGTTGGCAGTAGAGTTTTTTTCTTCTTCTTCTTCAAATTCAATTACCAATACCGACGTCACTGTCCTACAAGAACCTGTGCGGCATATATGAGGAAGAAAAGATTGCGCGTCACCGCCGGCCTCCCTGGCTTTGGTCGAATCTAAAGGAGAAACACCATAACGGCCCTGTCCAACAAAGATTGAGATGGCCAGGCACGGCCCAATGCGGAGCCTGGCACACATACGCATACGCATACGCCAGTGCTGAGCTTCAACATCTGCAAATGAAGTTTCAATGAAGGATCGGTGAAAGCTGGCCTGATTCAGAATGGAGGAAACTCCACACGAATTTCTCATGTTCCCGCGTTCCAATAAGGGCTTAAAATGATTCTAAAAAAAGGGTTTAAAATGGCCGTTCCCCAGAAATCATTATTGCACCATGCTGGACCAAACTTACTACGCAGGCCATGTTATTTATGCACTTATACTTGAGCACCAACACCCCGACTCAATCCACACATTTCCCAGACTTCACATTGGCAGCACAGCTATGATATTTATGCACTTATACTTGAGCACCAACACCCCGACTCAATCCAAACATTTCCCAGACTTTCACCTTGGCAGCACAGCTACTAAATGTCAGACCCAACTAAAAAACAAAACAAACAAACTCAAGCAGAGATTGATTTGAATGCAAATGCCTGTGCTATGCTATGTATTTCCATGACACTTGTTCATGAGATTTTTGCACATATGTCACCAGAAATTTATGTCTCTGGTTCATTTTACATACATGTCAGGTTAGATTCCAGTGGATAAATTGTGGAAGCAAGAGCGCTCCTTGTCGTAATCACTGCCATCGGCACCTCACCATTCCTGAAGTATCCATCAGCCAACTTATACCAAGTATTAGCGCCAGATTTCCCTAAACTTGTACCGCTGTGTCATCCCGGTCCCTAAACTTGCAAATCAACCGTTTAGATCCTCAAACTTATTCATCTATGTCATCTCGGTCCCTAAACTTGTTCGGTTGTGTCATCTCGGTCCCTAAACATGCAAATCGACCGTTTAGGTCCTCAAACTTGTTCAGTTGTGTCATCCCGGTCCCTAAACTTGGTTTTGAGTCTCATCTGGGTCAAAACAGGGTGATCTAAATACTTTATATCAAAAAATAATTTATAACGTTTACATATGAACTCGAATGAAGACAAACTTTATATCAAAATTGAAGCCCTCAACGCGATCTACGACTTTGTAGTTGAAAAGTTTTTGAATTAAAACTGTTTATGGTTCCAAAATATTATTGTATGTTTATAGATTTTGAAATTCAAAATTTAAGATTAAATTTTGGGACAATAAATCACTTCAAACAAAAAACTTTTCAACTACAAAGTTGTAGATCATATTGAGAACTATAACTTTTATATAGACCATATCAATATCCAAGATTGTTTGATAATTTTAAATTTCAAATTTCAAATTTCAAGATTTTGAAATTGGAAATTTAAAATTATCAAACAATCTTGGATATTGATATGGTATATATGAAAGTTATAGTTCTCAATACGATCTACAACTTTGTAGTTGAAAAGTTTTTTGTTTGAAGTGCTTTAGTGTCCCAAAATTTAATTTTAAATTTTAAATTTCAAAATCTATAAACATACAGTAATATTTTGGGACCCTAAACAGTTTTAATTCAAAAACTTTTCAACTACAAAGTCGTAGATCGCGTCGAGGGCTTCAATTTTGATATAAAGTTTGTCTTCATTCGAGTTCATATGTAAATGTCATGAATTATGTTTTGATATAAAGTATTTAGATCACCCTGTTTTGACTCAGATGAGACTCAAAATCAAGTTTAGGGACCGGGATGACACAACTGAACAAGTTTGAGGACCTAAACGGTCGATTTACAAGTTTAGGGACCGGGATGACACAGCCGAACAAGTTTAGGGACCGAGATAACACAGATGAACAAGTTTAAGGACCTAAACGGTCGATTTGCAAGTTTAGGGACCGGGATGACACAGCGGTACAAGTTTAGGGACCGCTGGTGCACTTTACTCATTCTAAAAAAAGGGTTTAAAATGGCCGTTCCCCAGAAATCATTATTGCACCATGCTGGACCAAACTTACTACGCAGGCCATGTTATTTATGCACTTATACTTGAGCACCAACACCCCGACTCAATTCACACATTTCCCAGACTTCACATTGGCAGCACAACTATGATATTTATGCACTTATACTTGAGCACCAACACCCCGACTCAATCCAAACATTTCCCAGACTTTCACCTTGGCAGCACAGCTACTAAATGTCAGACTCAACTAAAAAACAAAACAAACAAACTCAAGCAGAGATTGATTAGAATGCAAATGCCTGTGCTATGCTATGTATTTCCATGACACTTGTTCATGAGATTTTTGCACATATGTCACCAGAAATTTATGTCTCTGGTTCATTTTACATACATGTCAGGTTAGATTCCAGTGGATAAATTGTGGAAGCAAGTGCACTCCTTGTCGTAATCACTGCCATCGGCACCTCACCATTCCTGAAGTATCCATCAGCCAACTTATACCAAGTATTAGCGCCAGATTTCCTCCCCGTCTTTATGGGATCATCTAACAAGAGCTACTGGTTTCTTTACAAGACTCTGCCGCAAGCATTCATCACTAATTTGAAACCACAAAAGAAAAGAGTCACTGTTTCCCACTCTTTCAATGCTTTCTCAACCCTATCACTCACAACACCACTGTCATGTGAGGCCATCACATACAAGAAAGGATTGTGCTGTTTTATGTAAGCAGTGGCCATGTGTCAAACTAACAAGAAGAGCTCAAGAACAAAGAAGGAACAAATGAACAGAGGAAAGGGATTATTTAGTGATCGGCAACGGGTGCATATCTACTTACATTCTCCTGCGAGGATTCTTTCTGTGTCTTCATCAACCTCAAGGCTATCTTTCTTCATACGCTCGAGCAAATCGGACACCGGCTTTCCCGCACGGACATAGGTCTTCAGTAAACAATGGTAAACATCCCTAGTCAAAGGATCCAGCTTCTGTAGCATACTCGCCATCTCCTCAGCTGCTTCTACATCCTTCTGATTCATAAAGTGCTCCAGGCTCATTAGCACATTTGTGAGGTCAGGTTTCCATGGAGGAGTCGCAGAATCAAGGGCCTTCCTTGTCATGTCCACTGCTTTTGGTACTTCACCAGTTTTAAAAAACCCACCAGCCAACTTATACCAAGTATTAGCGTAAGGTGTCCTCCCTTTCTTGATGGTGTCATCCACAAGAGCTACTGCCTTCTCCACAAGACCGTCTCTGCAATAAGCATCAACCATCAAGTTGATTAATCTGAAATCATGATAACGAAGACACACCGTTTCCCACTCTTTCAATGTTGCTTCTGCCCCATCAATGTCGTTCATCTTGAGTAATGCACTTATCCTCGACAAGTACATTGTGTTGGATGCTGGCACTTTGGATTTGTAGACACTCCAAATGCGTCCAACCTCAGGATACATCCCCAGATCAGTATAGGTCTTGAGTAAGAAAGCGTATGCGATCCTACTACTCTTTGGAGATATCCGCCTCTCGGCTTCTAGAAGAGCCATGACAGCCCTCACCTGCATCCCAGATTTCATGAACAAGATCGCTGCCAAAGCATGTCCATGCCAACTCACAAGCTTCTCATATGGATTGGCCTTGTCGAGCACCTTACCAACCCCCTCGACATCTTCAGCAGCAATGTACGCAGCTAACATACTCTCCACACTAAACGTATCAGGTTTCACACCTTTCTCTTCCATGTCCTGGAACATGGCGTGCACCCTTTCAAGCTGCCCGGTCTCTAAGTAAAGCTTCATCATCGAAGTGTATGCAAAAGAACTCTTCATCCCCATCTCCTGCATCTTCGCGAAGTGCTCCTCAGCCTTGTCGACAGCCTTCGCCTCCACATAACATTTCAGGAGGGAGCCGTAGCACTGCGGCTTCCTCAGCTGCTTCGGTACCATGCCGAAGTACTCGACAGCTTTCTCAAGGCTGTGCACCTTGCTGATTAGGTCCAGCCGGTACGCGACGTCACCGGCCGACAGGTGGAGGTGCCTCCGGTCGGTCATCCAGAACGACAGCTGCAAGAACGCAACGAATCGCCTGACTCAGCGAGCGGAATGTGCATGGAAAATGAGCAAGGATCTAAAAAAAAAGGAATTCGAGGGGCAGGTTTAGGGGGAGGAGGGTTTGCCTGGGACCTCGAGTGCATGGGCGAAGCGGCGGAGGCCGACGAGCTTCTTGACGATGGCCTGGATGACGAACTTCTTGACGGTATGGCCTTCTTGATCCCATTGCTTCAGGACGGGGGATAGCGGGATGGATGGGCGCCCGACATTCATGATGCGGCGGTACAGGTCATCCGGCAGAGGTTGCCGCAGGGTCGGGGACATGGAGATGGAGGGGGAGGGAGAGGCGGCGGCGGCACCCTCGGCAGCCGTGGAGAAGCAGCGGAGGAGAAGCCGGTACATGGTGGCGCGGCGCTCCGGCGGCTCTGTGCGGGCCGCTACAGTGCGAGGGTTTCGGGGGAAGGGGAAGAAGGGAAGCTGACGAGAATTGGGCCGAAATGGCCAAAAGCCCAAAGGACCCACGGGCTACGGCAAAGCCAGCGCCAAGCCGCCAACGGCCACGCCATTCGCCATGGCTTCTCTCTTCGCCGCGACGCGCCGCCTGCTCAGCCTTGGCCGCCGCGGAGGACTCCTCCCCGTGCCCCCCTCTCGCGCCGTTGCCACCTCGTCTCGCAGCAACAGCGCGGAGGAGCGACCGCTGCCGGCGCGGCCGCAGAGCCTGCAGTCCACGCTGTGGCCGCTGGGCCACCCGGGCACACTCCTTGTGCCGGAGATCGAACTGTGGGCGGCGCGGCCCAGAAACCGCCTCCGAGCCGTTGAGCTCCAACGCATCGTCAGGGAGCTCCGCAAGCGCCGCCGCCACCGCCAGGCCCTCGA